>NC_091454.1:12508555-12808555 GCF_027789765.1 Dendropsophus ebraccatus | reverse complement strand
GCCCAGGGGGATGTTACTAAGGGGCAGAGCCCAGGGGGGTATATTACTTAAGGGCAGAGCACAGGGGGGATTATTACTATGCCGGATGCAGCACAGGGGGATATTGCTATATAGGGGCACAGGGGGGATTATTACTATGCCGGATGCAGCACAGGAGGATATTACTATATAGGGGCACAGGGGGGATTATTACTATGCCCAATGCAGCACAGGGGGATATTACTATATAGGGGCACAGGGGGAATTATTACTATATGGGGGTACAGCAGGGGATCCTACATACAGGGGGCAACCCACATACCTACTGACTTCACTGCACATGACACAAAAATGTGGAAGTTGTAAAAGTGCGGAGTCTAAGATGTCTGTCTGCAGGTTCAGAAGAGACGAATTGTACCTGGAAGAAATCATCATGGTGGTCTGGGCCAGATGGAGAAAAAGGAAAGAAACGCCTCAGATCAAAGAAGACGTCACCTGTGAGTCACTATTTGACTTTTTTTTTGCCCTGTAGTTCAAATTACCTAGAAACAGCCCTGGGTGACAAACAACATGACTACATTGTCACAGGGGTTTTCACTCAACTTTCCTAGTGCCTTGAATGTCTCCAGGGCTCTGGTGTATCCTCTGTACTTGTATAGTCACATCTCCGCCTGTAATATCTGCTGTGTTCAAAAGCCGATGTAACAGTCCATGTGTAATAAACCACTATTTTCTTGTATATTTATGTTGTTGTGTGTTACTGTGTTTGTGGACCTCCTATAAAATGTGAGAATAGAAAGAAGTGTTTGCCGTCCGATATGAATATGACTGCTGGATTTTAAGTTTTCTACACGAAATAGAGACTACATGCAAGTAAGGTGAGTGCCCCCAACTTTATACTTTTTGTTGTTGATGTTTGTGCACTACATATATCTGTTTATGAGGAGGACCCTGTAATTCATGTAAAGCCTCAGCCGGTCTCCTATAGTAAGCCGTGTAAGGTAGTGCCGGTATGTATCCTAATGAACAAGTGCTATGTTCTGTACTACTGAGGAAGTTGTATAGTGGGGTCTATTTGTTCTGGGCCGTAGAAATCAGCCTTTGATTGTTATGGAGCCACATCACAGAGGGGAGGGGATATCATCACACTGGGGGGCACCGAGGGCCGTCTCCAGTGCATAGAGCCGAGCTGATGCATGGGAAGAGAACGAGGGCAAGCGCGGGAACCCGGCAGCATTTTGAAAAAAGGATTGGGATCACTGCGCCGACGCCAACCAGGTAATGTACTTGATGGAACATTACCTTTAATCAGTTATACTTGTTATGCTCAAAGTGTACAGCTAGATGGCAGCAAAACTCACATTGGCATGTCCAACTAGAAGAAAGTACAGAAGACCGCAGCACTGCATATTTGCTGATATGCACTCTCTGTTCGTCCTCGCTCACCTGTATGTATCCCTGGATTGAATTTCCATGATTCTGTTTACAATAAAGCATGAAGACTAGCATCTGTGACATTCCATATTTCTGGAATACCTCACATGTGCTGGACTGTCTGTACAAGAAGCATACAGTGGTCAGTGATCACACCAGACCACTACAGCAGGTAGCATGTGTTATTGTGAGCTCAGGTACTGTCAGGTCATCAGTGACTTGCCTCACCTAAGGACAAAAATCCTCAAAAAGGCCATCTGATTGGACAGCTGAACAGCTACACCAATGATATCATCCCCCCCCCCCCCCCCCAGATAAGTATATTGTAGCAAACACTCACACTGAGGCAACAAGGGGTGGAGGAAGAAGAACAGATTTCACACTTGTGCTAATCCTGGAACCTGTATGGATGATGATTGCAGAAGGAAGATGAATATGAATCAGGCATGGATCCATAGGGATTTCCACACATATAGGGCGGATGCCAATAAACTAATCTGTCAAGTGGGGCCTGGCTAGTTATACCGGAACTATGATAAGACTGCTGCTGTTCACCTGTCCATTATATTCCACACCCGCTACTACTACTACCAATACTACCCTACACAGCTGCACATCTCTTGCCCTGTCCATCATGTTCCATACTGTACTACTATTACTATCTCTACACTTTTCAGGACAGTCAGACACGTTGGTACATGTAGTCATGTAAATTGTTTTGTAAAAAAGCCATTAAAAAAAAGAAGTCTGGCGAATATTTTTATTGAAGTATTGTATTGCCCCCCAAAAGTTATACAAATCCCCAATATAGACTTATTACGGGAAATGCTTATAAAGTGCTTTTTTCCCTGCACTTACTACTGCATCAAGGCTTCACTTCCTGGATAACATGGTGATGTCACTTCCTGGATAAAATGGTAATGTCACTTCCTGGATAACATGGTGATGTCACTTCCTGGATAACATGGTGATGTCACGACCCGACTCCCAGAGCTGTGTGGGCTGTGGCTGCTGGAGAGGATGATGGCATGGGGATGCTCAGTGTCCCTCCAGTGCCCTGTGTCTCTCAGTGTCCCCCTGCCATCATCCTCTCCAACAGCCACAGCTCGTACAGCACTGGGAGTCAGGTCGTGACATCACCATGTTATCCAGGAAGTGACATCACCATGTTGTCCAGGAAGTGACATCACCATGTTATCCAGGAAGTGAAGCCTTGATACAGTAGTAAGTGCAGGGAAAAAAGCCCTTTATAAGCATTTCCCGTAATAAGTGTATATTGGGAATTTGTATAACTTTTGGGGGGCAATACAATACTTTAATAAAAAATTTTGCCGGACTTCTCCTTTAATTTTAAACAGTGTAAAATATCAAACAGTGCTTTTGTATTTTTAAAGCGTAACTGCCATTTATTTTATTTTTTTTTGGGCAGAAATCAATAGTACAAGTGATTTAAAAAAAACTCTGTAATAGGTTTATTAGGCAAAAATAGCCTCTTTCTGTACTCAAAAAGCAATTTCCCAGCTGATCGGCGGGAGTCTCAGCAATGAGATTCGGAGCAATGAAAACTTTTGACTCTTGCTGACCTGTTCGTACTGTTATACAAGATAAACTGAGCACACTGGCTTTTGGTTGATCTGGTGGGCATGCGCCTTGCCATTGATACCTGGACAAGGCCCCACTCACTGTGGCCTGTAAAACCCATGCTTCATCTGTCGTAATGAAGTCTTACATCTTGACACCCCCTCCTTTTCTAGTTTCAGCTAAGGAGTCCCCTGGTGTCCCTTACGGCTGTTTAGGTAAAAGCCCATGTTATTTGCTCTTTTTTTGCAGAAATGCCACAGACTTTTACAGCAGATTTCACCCTTTTTAATGCAAAATTTTCATGTGTAACTTCAGTAACTTGGGGTTGCCAGGTTTGTGCTTTAGTTTGTAAGTTGGGTAGTGGTGAAGTGAGGCTTGCCTTGTGACGGCTAGGGGGCTACTGAGGGGCTCTAAGTAATGCAGTACTCTGACAGGGCAACATGGCTCAGTGAATAGGTCTTGATAGAGGAAACCTGTACTCACGGTTTGGAAAGATAACGCCACTTGCCAGAAAAGTGCCAGAACTGGCAGAACGAATCCCGGGCTTGCAGAACCAGCCGTAGCAAGCAACTTAATTTTCCTGAGATGGCTGAGCAAAGAGCAACGGAGCACTTTGGCTTTATCTGCTCTTTGCTCCGCTGTAGACCAACCAATACTTTCTTGGAATGTCCTGACTAGAAAGGATAGTCACTCCTGACATAGACAAGTTGTACCCTGGATGGTGGTTACCCCACCTTTAGGTTTTAGCAGTGAATAACTCTTGGGATATAACACTTGGAAAGAATCAACAGCATAGAGTCCCTGTCAGGGGACCTGGACTCCAGGCCAGGCCCTGGAGTACACCTTCAGCGGGAACAGCAATCTCTGTAAACTCTTTCTACACTGACTAGATAACAAGAGAGAGCACCCCACCCAGAAACTAATATGGTCTTAAATAGTAGTGGACGGGACTAAGCTCAGATTGGTGGGGAAGCTTCTAGAACAAGAGGTAACTGTTTGATAAGCCTGTGTGGTGTGTGATAATCAGCATAAGGATCGGTAACAAGAGAGCAGCAATAAGGGAAATGTTAACCCTTCATTATAAAACACAGTAATCACTGAACTCAGTGAGTTCAGTGATTACTGTGTTTTGTTGGTTGATTTGTCATTGCCCCAACTAGCCAGAATCCTGCTCCACACTGACGAGGGGCAAATACCCTGAAACAGCTGTCTGTGGCTGGATGCCTGCCTTGGCAAGCCCTTGTCATTATCGCAATACTCGCACCTTGAGTTAGCCATTGACAAAAAGGGGCCACCCTGTTGTTTCCCAATTTATGTTCCAATACTCGCAACTGAGTGGGACTTAAGGGGCTACCTATCAGGGTTGTGTGGTGCTCTCCCCATCATGGAGGCACCCCGTGGCAACAGGCTAGAGATATCTGGCTATCCCGTGTTTTGAGACTCGCAACCGAGGCTCCACGGACTCTTGTTTTGCATATTTAACCCTTCATTATACCTTCAGCTGTGCCTTGCACACAAACATACAGTGCATGCAAATGGCAGGAATAGAGAAGACAATTTATCCCAGAGTGTGACACATATACCTAATACCTGACAACAGGTTGTGGCACACCTGCTCTGGGATACTGCATAGCAAAACAGGTTGAAGTTAGTAAGGGTTAAGTGAATGGGTGTGACCACAACTCTGCTGGTGTCAGGCGTTTAGTTTCGTTTCTTCCTTCTTCTGTCAGCCATGGCGTCTGCTATTCTGAGAGACGAGCTGCTCTGCTCCATCTGTTTATCTGTGTTTAAGGATCCTGTAAATGCTGAGATGTGGACACAACTTCTGCCGGCTCTGTATTGGTCGTGTGCTGGATACACAGGACGGGGCTGGAGTTTATTCCTGTCCTGTATGCAGAGAAGAGTATCAGGAGCGACCTGCACTGATGAGGAACATAAATCTCTATAATGAGCTGTGTGACCCCATCAGACACTTACACACCTTCACCGCCACCTTCACCGAGCCCCTTCATGCTGTATTATGGGTATTTTGGGTAAATAGCGTTGAAGATAGTTGGTTAAAGCTTAGGACTTAATAGGAATGTATCATCAGAGATTTTTCGTTAAACACAACCATAAGCATTTTCTGTTTTTAGAAACTGCAAAAAAAAAAACCCTCACAATTATGTCTCTTTAAATTGTCCTGAAATCTTAAAATTTTATACCTTTCCTTGTTACTTTTTTTGACCCAAAGGAAAAAGAAAATCATCTCTGTAGGATTGCTATTTTTCCTTTCACTGAGAGCGATAATGTTCTTTTTTTTTCTATTGGCTATTCTCACCTTTATTACGTCCATTACACCTCAGAAAACGTGTTTGATATATGGGAACACAATCTAGCACCAATCTTTTCCCCCTTTCTCCATGCTACTATTGACAGAGTAGAGCCAAATAGCTGCCTATATAAGCATGTTCAGAAAATAGAATAAAATAAATCTTAAAATTTACAGATTAAAGCAATATTGTTGATTTCTTTTAGAAATAACACATTATGAAGCATGGGCTACTCGGCCCTTAGAGCGTGAGGAGAATTATTTACTAACCCCATGAGGCAATTATCCTCTATAAGGCTATGTTCACATTACGTGAACATCCGGACGTTCCGTGACCCCAGCTGGGTCACGTGACCACATCCGGCCGGTCTTAACCCGGATCATCTCGGCTGGTACTTAAGTACCGGCCGGGTGATCTTTCTGGCCGCGGAGCTCTGATGCGGGCGCGTCAGCGCCCGCCCGCATCAGAGCTTCCCATAGCACACAGTGAAGCAAGCGGCAGGAGCCGCTCGCTTCACTGTGTGAACCGGCCGCAGAAAGCTGACCTGTAATTTTTTTCACGCGGCCGCACAGATCCCGGCCGGAGCGTATACGATCTGTGTACGCTCCGGCGGGGATCCCATTGTAGATAGGCTATATTCCACCCCGCAAAACTATGGCCGTAGTTTTACGTAGTGTGAATATAGCCTTAAAATTCACCTAAATATTTTATACATTTACATTTCATGCATTACACTTTATATTCTTTTACGTAGTAGTATGATGGTTTATTGTCGTGACTCTGTAATCCCTCATGGTGTTATGTGTGTCAGGGCTCTCATAATATCTTTGTATATCCTTTAGAACAACCTGACATCCAGTAAGAATAATATATATAACATATATAACTATATGTGCATTGATGTTCAACTATAGTTAACCATTTCTTATTTTTTATACGTTTCCAATTAAAAAGCCTGGTTTTGGGAAAGTTGGGTAACAAAGAACATAACTATGTCACAGGGTTGTCACTCAACTTTTCTAGTGTTTTACATGTCTCCAGGGCTCTGGTGTAACCTCTGTACTTGTATAGTCACCTCCGCCTGTAGTACCTGCTGTGTTCAAGAGCCGATGTAATAGTCCATGTATAATAAACTATTTACTTGTATTTTAACCCCTTAAAGACCGGACCAATTTCCATTTTGGCGCTTTCATTTTTTCCTGCTTGTGCTTAAAAGGCCATAAAAGTTGCATTTTTTTTTTTTACCTACAGACCCCCATGAGCCCTTATTTTTTGCCCCACTACTTGTACTTTGCAATGGCAGGCTGAATTTTTGCATAAAGTATGCTGCGAAACCAGAAAAAAATTAAATGTTTGGTGAATTTGAAAAAACAAAACAAAACACTTTTTTTTAATTTGGGGAGGTTTTGTGTTTACGTCGTTTGCCTTACGGTAAAACTGACTTGTTATACATGTACATCCTATAAAATTTGAGAATCGAAAGTAAGTGTCCCCCTCCCAAGAGTACGCTCTGTGCAGACTCTTTTACCACCAGAAGTATCCCCCCATGTGGGAGACGTCACAGCTGTAGATTCAGTCATAGACCAGAGAGGGAAAAAAAAATAAGTAGAATTTTGAATGCAACCAAATTAGAATGTTAAATTATTTGTATTAATACAGACAACTATGGACAATTCCTTAAACAGGGGAAACAATATAGATCAGTTTTGGTCACAAAATTTTTTTCCATTTCCACTGTAATATGGACTGTACTAGAAGATATGTAGATGAATCATAGGATGATAGATATTAGAAGAAACAGTGCAAACTTCAAATCCGGCATCTGATAATTCAGAAGATTGTATAACTGGACACTTGTTTCCATCTCACAACTGTGGAATTTCACAAGGTGATAAAAAGGGACCCATGAGAGCCCCCTCTGCTGAAGTCTCTGCTTTTCTTCTATGAATAACAAACCACCATGAAGCATAGACCAGTTGAGAAGCTAAAATTCCTACACAGACCAAAATATATGTAAATGGATACTTACACAATATATATACCTCCAACACAAAAAGTAGCTCTTCAAGAAACAGTAAAGACTAGAGATGAGCGAACCTCGAGCATGCTCGAGTCCATCCGAGCCCGAACTTTCGGCATTTGATTAGCGGTGGCTGCTGAAGTTGGATAAAGCCCTAAGGCTATGTGGAAAACATGGATATAGTCATTGGCTGTATCCATGTTTTCCAGACAACCTTAGAGCTTCATCCAAGTTCAGCAGCCACCGCTAATCAAATGCCGATTGTTCGGGTTCGGATGGACTCGAACCCGAACCTGGTTCGCTCATCTCTAGTAAAGACCAATTTCTTAAGCAAAACATCCTTTATTGAAATACCAAAATATAATAAGACAATTTACTAAACAATTTCAAATCACAGATGGCAGAAGAACACCAAGATATTTCACTGGAAGCACCATAATCAGGAACGAGGTATATGGGAAATAAATAGCATGATATGACAACCACAGGGGTTAATGGTAATAAAGTGTATCAATGCCCCCTGTTCTCAGTCCTCAATGTAATCTAATCACAGTACGTAAACAGTTAAAGGGAACCTGTCACCCCCGTGCCGGGGTGACAGGCTCCCGACCCCCCGTTAGAGCCCCCTATACTCACCTAATCCCGCCGGGTCCCGCTTCTGGAGGTGGTCGGGTGATGAAGATCTCAGCCGCTGCAGCCCGGCGCGCGCGCTGAGAGATGAGTCCAACGCTCATAGAGAATGACGGAGCGCTGGACTCTCCTGTCATTCTCTATGGGTGTTGGACTCATCTCTCAGTGCGCGCGCCGGGCTGCAGCGGCTGACATCTTCATCACCCGACCACCTCCAGAAGCGGGACCCGGCGGGATTAGGTGAGTATAGGGGGCTCTAACGGGGGTGGGGAGCCTGTCACCCCGAATTGCATAGTGCAGGATGTATACCTGATATATGGTGACCGTGTGGATCCTTCTGCTCCCCAACGCATGTTTCGCATATAGCTTGATCATGGGGCATGTGGATAATGCTGCGCTCCCGGTTTAAATAACCTCCGTAGACGCCTCCTCCGTTCATCCAACGCCATTGCGCCAGTGATGCGGCGCCGCTCCCTCAGACTGCCCACCCCTTCTAATGACATAGCCAAAGGGGGAGTGGTAGATCAGACCTCAAAACGGAGAGTTGCCATGACAACGAGGATGCCGGAAAACACTGGGTTCGGTGTCTGATGTGCGGATACACACTTCCTAAATCACTGGAAAGCTGGATATTGCCGCACAAGACTGACCATAACAAATTACTATTGCATTATATGTATATTGGATAAATAGTGGTGGACGCTATGAAGATAGTTGGTTAAGGCTTAAGACCTAAAATAAATCTGTAATCAGAATTTTCTTTTTGTTAAACAATTATAATTATTTTCTGTTTCAATTTCTTTATTAACCCCTTGCCTCTAAAGCCTGTTTTGGCCTTAATAACCAGGCTCATTTTTCAAAATCTGACCTGTCTCACTTTATGCGCTTATAGCTCAGTGATGCTTTAACGTATGCTAGCGATTCTGAGACAGTTTTTTCGTCACATATGACACTTTATATTAGTAGCAAAATTTGGTCACTACTTTGTGTATTTTTTGTGAAAAAACATCAAAATATCATGAAAAATTTGAAAATTTTGCATTTTATGAACTTCTGAAATTCTCTGCTTCTAAAAAAGGAAGTCATAGCACATAAATTAGTTACTAAATCACATTACCAATATGTCCTCTTTATTCTGGCATAATTTGAGAAACATATTTAACTTTTTTAGGGTGTTATGGGGCTTAGAAATTTATTAGCAAATTATCACATTTTGTGAAAATTTCCAAAACTGATTTTTTTTAGGGACCAGTTCTTTTTTTAAATGGATTTAGAAGGCTTGTATACTGAAACCCCCCATCAGTGACCCCATTTTAGAAACTAGACACCTTAAAGAATTAATCTAGGGGTAAAATGAGCATTTTAACCCTACAGGGGCTGGAGGAAAGTATTCACAATTAGGCCGTAAAAAAAAATCGAAAATTTTCAAATAATATATACGTTTAGATTAAAGTTTCTCATTTTCAAAAGGAACATGAGAAAAAAATCATGCCAAAATTTGTAACGCAGGTTCTCCTGAATACAACGGTACCCCATATGTGGGTGTAAACCACTGTATGGGCACACAGCCGGTCTCAGAAGGGAAGGAGCGCCAATTAGCTTTTTTAATGCAGATTTTGCTGAAGAAGTTTCTGAGCGCCAGGTGCGTTTGCAGCGCCCCTGTAGTGTCAGCAGAAGAGAAACCCCCCAAAAGTCACCCCATTTTGGAAAGTACACCCCTCAAAGAATTCATCTTGGGGTGTGGTGACCATTTTGACCCCACAGGTATTAGAGGAATGTATTTAAAATTAGAAAGTAAAAATGAAAAACTTGAATGTTTCCAATAATATGTTTGTTTAGTTTTAAATTTCTCAATTTCACAAGGAACATGAGAGAATCCGCACCCAAAATTTGTAACACAGGTTCTCCTGAGTACAACGGTACCCCATATGTGGGCATAAACCACTGTATGGCCACACAGGAGGGCTTAGAAGGAAGAGAGCGCCAATTAGCATTTTCAGTTCAGATTTTGCTGAAGTAGTTTCTGAGCGCCAGGTGCGTTTGCAGAGCCCCTGTAGTGTCCTCAGAAGAGAACCCCCCCCAAAAGTCACCCCATTTTGGAAAGTACACCCCTCGAAGAATTCATCTTGGGGTGTGGTTACCATTTTGACCCCACAGGTATTACAGGAAAGTATTCAAAATAAGACAGTAAAATTGAAAAACTAGAATTTTTCCAATAATATGTTCGTTTAGTTTGAAATTTCTCAATTTCACTAGGAACAGGGGAGAAGCTGCATTCCCAAATCTGTAACGCAGGTTCTCCTGAGTAGAACGGTACCCCATATGTGGGCATAAACCACTGTATGGGCACCCAGCCGGGATCAGAAGGGAAGGAGCGCCAATTAGCATTTTCAGTGCAGATTTTTCCGAAGAAGTTTCTGAGCGCCAGGTGCGTTTGCAGAGCCCCTGTAGTGTCAGCAGAATAGAACCCCCCCAAAAGTGACCCCATTTAGGAAAGTACACCCCTCAAAGAATTTATCTTGGGGTGTGGTGACCATTTTGACCCCACAGGTATTAGAGGAAAGTCTTTAAAAGTAGAGAGTAAAAAAGAAAAACTCGAATTTTTCCAATAATATGTTTGTTTAGTTTGAAATTTCTCAATTTCACGAGGAACAGGAGAAAAAATGTACCCCAAAATCTGTAACGCAGTTTCTCCTGAGTAGAACGGTACCTCATATGTGGGCATAAACCCCTGTATGGGCACACAGCGGGGCTCAGAAGGAAGGGAGCGCCAATTTGCTGGAGCAAAACCGCAGCTAGAAACAGTTATTAGAATAGCGCAGTTACTAAAATACAATAAAAAAATTAGATTACAGGTAATGTGGGGTGGTTACGGTTAATCTGGAGGTGGTTACGGTCAGTGGCAACGTGCGGTGGTCAGTGGCAACGTGCGGTGGTTACGTGTAATCTGGTGTGATTACGGGCAACCTAGGGCGGTTAGGGGCAACGTGCGGTGGTTACGGGTAATCTGGTGTGATTACAGGCAACCTGGGGCGGTTAGGGGCAACGTGCTGTGGTTACGTGCAATCTTGCATGATTACGGGCAATCTGGCGTGATTACGGGCAACGTGCGGTGGTTACGGGCAACGTGCGGTGGTTACGGGCAACAGGCAGTGGTCACGGGCAACGTGCGGTGGTTACGGGCAACGTGCGGTGGTTACGTATAATCTGGCGTGGTTACGGGTAATCTGGTGTGATTACAGCCAACCTGGGGCGGTTAGGGGCAACATGCGGTGGTTACGGGCAAGGTACGGTTGTTACAGGCAACGTGCGGTGGTTACGTGCAATCTGGCATGATTACGGGCAACGTGCGGTGGTTATGGGCAACGTGCGGTGGTTACGGGCAATGTGCGGTGGTTACGGGCAACGTGCGGTGGTTACGGGCAACGTGCAGTGGTTACGTGTAATCTGCCGTGATTACGGGCAACCTGGGGTGGTTACGGGTAATCTGTTGTGATTAAATGCAACCGGGCAACAGGCAGTGGTCACGGGCAACGTGCGGTGGTTACGGGCAACGTGCGGTGGTTACGTATAATCTGGCGTGGTTACGGGTAATCTGGTGTGATTACAGCCAACCTGGGGCGGTTAGGGGCAACATGCGGTGGTTACGGGCAAGGTACGGTTGTTACAGGCAACGTGCGGTGGTTACGTGCAATCTGGCATGATTACGGGCAACGTGCGGTGGTTATGGGCAACGTGCGGTGGTTACGGGCAATGTGCGGTGGTTACGGGCAACGTGCGGCGGTTAGGGGCAACGTGCGGTTGTTACGGGCAATCTGGCGTGATTACGGGCAACATGCGGTGGTTACGGGCATTGTGCGGTGGTTACGGGCAACGTGCGGTGGTTACGGGCAACGTGCGGTGGTTACGGGCAACAGGCGGTGGTTACGGGCAACGTGCGGTGGTTACGGGCAACATGCGGTGGTTACGGGCAACGTGCGGTGGTTACGGGCAACGTGCGGTGGTTACGGGCAACAGGTGTTGTTACGGGTTACGGGGGTTAGGGGTAATTTGGGAGTAAACTGCAATTATTACTATAATAAAAAGTGTGTGTTTTATTTTTTTGTATGTTTGTCACTTTTTGTATTTTATACATTAATTTTCACTGTATTACTATGATTACTGTGATATTTTCTATCACAGTAATCATAGTTCAGTGACAGAGACCAAATTGGTCTCTGTCACTTTAAATTTTCAGAGCTGGCTGCTTCTGGCGCGCATGCGCACATCAGAAGCAGTCAGGACGTCGAGGAGGAAGGAGCTCCGTGGATCCGGTGAGTATATGGGGAAGGGCGGGTGACTGGGGGACGGGGGTGAATGGGGGGGTGGGGGGCGGCACACTGACACTTTTTATCCCCTGTCACCAATGATTTATGGTGACAGGGGATAAAAAGTGCCGGCAGCACTGGGAACAGGCGATCAGTGGTATATAGTATATACTGCCGATCGCCTGTTCCGGGACCACACGGGGGGGGTCCCCGATCACTGCCCCATGCTCCCCGCTACCTCCGGTGGCGGAGAGCATGGGGCTTTGATCATTTTTTCATTTCCATCCCTGCGAACAAACATCGTTTGTTCGCAGGGATGGGGGCGGCCATCTTGGATTTGATGGCCGCCCGGGGAGGGAGCGGGTTAGTGATCAGGGCACTAGGGGGGCTGATCTGGGGTCTGGTTATTACATTTTCATCTCCCCCCACCGTGGATTCACGGTGGGGGGAGATGAATGCTGTCGGCGGCGCCGGTACCGGAGATTGCCGTTATAACGTTGATAGCGGCGATCTCCGGTATCGGCGGCAGGGGAAGGGGGGCCGGGGGACACAGTGACAGTGGCGGCGGGAGGAGGCAACGTGCTGCAGCCTCCTCCCGCCGCCCGATCGGCGGCAAACATGACATCCCCCCCATAGATGCTGCGGTCGCATCGACCGCGGCGTTTATGGGGTTAACTGCCCGGGGGGAGCGCGGCTCCCCTCCGGGCAGACGCAGCGGGAGGATGTGGTGTGATACTGCCTCCTCCCGCTGCCCGATCTCACTTACCGACAGCGGGGGGAGGCAGGAACAACATGTCGTTTGGGGAACGTCATGTTGCATTAACTACCTACTTTACATGACGTTCCCCAAACGTCATTTTGCGGCAAGGGGTTAAAGTGTGATTAAGAATTCAAATATACATAAATGATTCAATAGCAAATAAACAAACCGAAGTGTGTCTGTGGTTATTTTTACATATTCGTAATACAAGTGTCACAATATACTGACACACATCATTGTTTAATACTATACATTATGTCCAAAGCTTCTTTATGATAAACCGATAAAGTAATAATTTGTAGAAAAAAAACATTATGGCGAAAAAGTGTGTGCTCTGTCTCTATGGACGCCATATCCTATGAAACGCCTTAGTTCTATTCTATTTGCGCATTCTGCTAGGTGTGTGCTGAATCGCTAACAATAAGAGGGTCAACTGGGGGGTTACAGGGATTTGATATGCCAACAATGAATCTAATAGCTTAGTAACCTCTGCCTAGTATTTAGCCGCAAGAGGCAAAGCAACACAGGATAATATAAAGACCCTACGTTACCAAGTTCCTTCCAACACCCTGTGGAAGAAGATGGGTATATATTATGCAGCCTATTGGGAGTAAAGTACTACTGTTGCCAAGTTTTGAGCATGGGTTTAACACAAGAGAGATATAGCCAGCTCACCATTCCCAGCTGATCAGCGCACGATCCACGCCTCTACCAGGGTAACAACGACTTCCAAACCGAGCAATCGTATTAGCGCTTGTAAATGGTGCAAAAAATTATTAAAGAAAGCTCATAAAACCGAGTTAGTGGTCCCAGTTCATGCCTACGCGTTTTAGGTTATCAACGTTTAGTCATAACATCATAATTGGCAATTAGCAACTACGCAGTTCCATTGGACAATAAAAAAAAAACGGTTAAAAACCAAGTATACAACAGATGCACACATATTAATAAGAGGGTTCTTATATATATATAAACGTCACAATTAAGTGCACTCTCAGTCCCGGTGTTGGAGTGCCAGCAATGGAGACTGGATTCAAGTTAGGGCTGGGCGGTATACCGCAAAAATACCGATACCGTCACTGGAGTCAGTTAACCGACCTCAACTTAGCCAGGACGGTATCTGCGGTATTTTTGTACTTCCATCTTCCTTTCAGAGCGCCCTCTCCCCTCTCCTGTCCCGTCAGAGTGCTCCCGCACACACGCGCGCTGCCCGGCATTAGCGGTGCACGTTATGTGCAGGGACGCCGGCATCAGAGCGGGAGGTGGGGGAGGAGGAGGAGCAGCAGAAGCAGGGTCCAGGTGAGAATGCCCGCCCCCGCCACAAGTCCCGTCCGAGCGCCCGATCTTCCCACCCGTCTGGTCCCACCTCACCCGTCCGAGGCCCTCACCCCACTGGTCCGGTCCCGTCCGAGGCCCTCACCCACTGGTCCGGTCCCGTCCGAGGCCACCCCACCTTACCTCACCCGTCCGAGGCCCTCACCCACTGGTCCGGTCCCGTCCGAGGCCACCCCACCTTACCTCACCCGTCCGAGGCCCCCCACCGGTCCGGTCTCATCTGAGCGCCCCCACATCCGGCCGGCAAGTGCTGCACATGTGTGTGTGCAGGGACGCCGGCATTTCAGAGCTGGAGCAGCAGCTGACCTGTAGTCCTCTCAGTAAACAGTACAAGGCTGTAAATTAGGAGGAATGGATGGACTGCAGCAGACAGGATGTCACACACAGCAATGTCTCCTACAGCTTATCCTGCCTGCTGCAGCCCATCCATTCCTCCTAAGTTACAGCCTTGTACTGTTACTGAGGGAACTACAGTCATACATACACGTCTATCCACCCCCTGTATAGTAGCACATCCCTGTCCCCCCGTACAGTCATAGACCCCTGTCCACCCTCCCCCCGTACAGTCATAGACCCCTGTCCACCCTCCCCCCGTACAGTCATACACCCCTGTCCGCCCCCCCTGTATCGTCATACACCCCTGTCCGCCCCCCCTGTATAGTCATACACCCCTGTCCGCCCCCCCTGTATAGTCATACACCCCTGTCCGCCCCCCCTGTATAGTCATACACCCCTGTCCGCCCCCCCTGTATAGTCATACACCCCTGTCCGCCCCCCCTGTATAGTCATACACCCCTGTCCGCCCCCCCTGTATAGTCATACACCCCTGTCCGCCCCCCCTGTATAGTCATACACCCCTGTCCGCCCCCCCTGTATAGTCATACACCCCTGTCCGCCCCCCTTGTATAGTCATACACCCCTGTCGGCCCCCCTGTATAGTCATACACCCCTGTCGGCCCCCCTGTATAGTCATACACCCCTGTCGGCCCCCTTGTATAGTCATACACCCCTTTCCGCCCCCCCCCCCCTGTAAGTCATACACCCCTTTCCGCCCCCCCTGTATAGTCATACACCCCTGTACAGTCATACACCCTGTCAGCCCTCCCCGTACAGTCATACACCCCTGTCGGCCCCCCTGTATAGTCATACACCCCTGTTGGCCCCCTTGTATAGTCATACACCCCTTTCCGCCCCCCCCCCCTGTAAGTCATACACCCCTTTCCGCCCCCCCTGTATAGTCATACACCCCTGTACAGTCATACACCCTGTCAGCCCTCCCCGTACAGTCATACACCCCTGTCGGCCCCCCCTGTGTAGTCATACACCCCCTAATAATGACAAATGATAATAATAATGATGATGATGATAGACTAACCACGGCTTGCTGCTCAGTGAGCTTTTTTACTTTTTTGATATTAAGTATGGCAAGTGGGTGTGGTTTGCATAGCAAGTGGGTGTGGTTTGCAAAAAGGGGCGTGCCATAATTATCGTTCAGTTATCGTTACCGCCGCTACATGTGCGATAAACCGCGATATTGATTTAGGCCCATATCGCCCAGCCCTAATTCAAGTCTCCTCTAAATATATCCTAGAAATAGCAGCACTTCCTTGTAGTGAAAAAATCTGTAGTGTTTTATTTTATATAAAAAAAAAGTGTTCAGCCAATGCAACGTTTCTGTCTTATTGCGAGACTTTTCTCAAGCATAACATACAAGTGCCTCATATCCTTTATATATTAAGGCCAGGTTCAGACTATGTAACTGTGCGGCTGTATTTGCGGCTGTAATTGTGCGGCGGTATTTTTGGTGGTTCATGCGTACACTGGAAAGTATAGGATATACGGCTGCACAGTGCACACTATGTATGAATCTACGGCCCGATCGCAAACGGACCCGTAAAAAATGAACAAGACCATTGTTTGCGGCTGGACATGCGGCCGAGGATTGACAGGCGGTCCGTAAGGAGTACTTCAAAAATAGCCGGCAATGATGCCGAATGCCGATGCCTCTAATAGTTAATATATTAAATTACTAAAACACATTTTCTTTGTAATAAAGTCCCTTTCGTTGGTCAATAATTTTATTCTAACGAATCCATCATTTGGCAATTAAATATACTGTTAAAATAAATAGATATATAAATAAATGTATATTTATATATATATTTATTTTTTGACAGTATATTTAATTGCACAATGATGGATTCGTTAGAATTAAATTATTGACCAACGAAACAGAATTTATTTCATCGAAAATGTGTTTTATTAATTAAATATTAATTAGTACAGGAAGCTCCATAAGCCGTTAATTCATATGCCGGCAATAGAGCTTTCTGTACTAATCATCACTTTACTTTAATGAAAACATCAAATGTTTCTTCTAATTATGTTATCACAATAGCATTATTAGAAGAAACATTTAGAATTATATGTGCGCTCAGCTGATTGGCTGTTCGCCTCAGCGCACATATAATGAGCCGGTCCGCAGCACAGTGACTTCATTGTGCTGCGGACCAGCGAAGAGGACACATCGGGGTGAGTATAGAGCTCTCCCCACCCCCTCCCCAGCACTGCACCCCTCCCAGCAAGGAAGGGGGGGTCAGTTAACCCCTTCCTTGCTGGGATGGGTGCAGTCTGACATCAGTCTGGCCCCCAAGGGGTTAAGGGGGATGCAATACATCCTCCCTTAACCCCTTGGGGGCCAGACTGTAAGCAGCGATCTGTAAAGATGCTGCATACTGTAAGGAGCACAACACCGATCACAATGATGGGTGTTGTGCTCCTGTTTGTGTGTTTTTTGTGTGTTTCTCCCTTTTTGTTTTTCAGATATCGGTATCCTGGGGATTACGTCGGATTACGTGGACTACGTCGATGACCAGCGTTTTTTTAATGTTTTTTTTTTTAATAAAATGGTCAATGAGGGGTGTGGGGGTGTTTTTATTTGAATAAAAAAATTTTTTAACTTGTGTCTTGTCTTTATTTCTTTACTTTATAGACTTAGTAGTGGAAGCCGTCTAATAGACGGAATCCATTACTAAGTTGGGGCCTAGTGTTAGCCGGTATAAAATGGCTAACACTAACCCCCTATTATTACCCCAGTACCCAATGCCACCAGGGGTACTGGGAAGAGCCGGGTGCCAGTGGTCCCGGAGCGTCAAAATTGGCGTTCCTGGACCGGGCGGCAGCAGGCTGGTAAGATTTAGGCTGGGGAGGGCCTAAAACAATGGCTCTTCCCACCCTGGTGTTACCAGGCTGCTGTCGTTTGGTTTTTAACCCGGCTGGTTATAAAAATAGGGGGGACCCTATGCGTGTTTTTTTTTTAAATAAATAAATAATTTAAAAAAAACGCATAGGGTCCCCCCTATTTTTATAACCAGCCGGGTTCAAAACCAAACGACAGCAGCCTGGTAACACCAGGGTGGGAAGAGCCATTGGTTTAGGCCCTCCCCAGCCTAAATCTTACCAGCCTGCTGCCGCCCGGTCCAGGAGCGCCAATTTTGACGCTCCGGGACCACTGGCATCCGGCTCTTCCCAGTCCCTGGTGGCATTTGGTACTGGGGTAATAATAGGGGGTTAGTGTTAGCCATTTTATACCGGCTAACACTAGGCCCCAACTTAGTAATGGATTCCGTCTATTAGACGGCTTCCACTACTAAGTCTATAAAGTAAAGAAATAAAGACAAGAAACAAGTTAAAAAATTTTTTTATTCAAATAAAAACACCCCCACACCCCTCATTGACCATTTTATTAAAAAAAAACATTAAAAAAACGCTGGTCATCGACATAGTCCACGTAATCCGACGTAATCCCCAGGATACCGATATCTGAAAAACAAAAAGGGAGAAACACACAAACAGGAGCACAACACCCATCATTGTGAGCGGTGTTGTGCACCTTACAGTATGCAGCATCTTTACAGATCGCTGCTTACAGTCTGGCCCCCAAGGGGTTAAGGGAGGATGTATTGCATCCCCCTTAACCCCTTGGGGGCCAGACTGATGTCAGACTGCACCCATCCCAGCAAGGAAGGGGTTAACTGACCCCCCATTCCTTGCTGGGAGGGGTGCAGTGCTGGGGAGGGGGTGGGGAGAGCTCTATACTCACCCCGATGTTGCCTCTTCGCTGGTCCGCAGCACAATGAAGTCACTGTGCTGCGGACCGGCTCATTATATGTGCGCTGAGCCGATCAGCCAATCAGCTGAGCGCACATATAATTCTAAATGTTTCTTCTAATAATGCTATTGTGATAACATAATTAGAAGAAACATTTGATGTTTTCATTAAAGTAAAGTGATGATTAGTACAGAATGCTCTATTGCCGGCAATATGAATTAACGGCTTATGGAGCTTCCTGTACTAATTAATATTTAATTAATAAAACACATTTTCGATGAAATAAATTCTGTTTCGTTGGTCAATAATTTAATTCTAACGAATCCATCATTGTGCAATTAAATATACTGTCAAAAAATAAATATATAAATATACATTTATTTATATATCTATTTATTTTAACAGTATATTTAATTGCAAAATGATGGATTAGTTTAAATTTAATTATTGAACAACGAAAGGCACTTTATTACAAAGAGAATGTGTTTTATTAAATTTAATATATTAACCATGAGAGACATCGGCATACTGCAGAGGATCGCAAACCCCGGTAATAGCGATTCATGTAAACTGTTTCCCTGCTTTCCCAGATGCATCCAGAGGTGTTTGCATCACTTTATTAAGATTTTATTTGTTATTTTTAGTTGAACCAGATTTCCAAGTAAATGACCGTATGTTTTGAGCCGCATGTCTATTTTTTCCCACGGCCGGAGTTTCATCCGCACATTTACAGCCGCATAAAAAATACAGCCGCACAGTTACATAGTGTGAACCTAGCCTAAACGTGTAACAAGAACAATTAACTCATGAGTACAGTGATACAATATGAAAACAGTATAAACAGCATAGGGTTTCAAAATAGAAACAATAATGACACACAAATTATAAGTATATACAAATACACAAGTGCATATGTTCAAGTGCATACCCACAATATTGTTATTTATATATAGAAAAACATATAAATTAATAGGCGGAGTACGCTCCCACTCATGACTGCTCTGCATAAAGAAATAGTAAAACTTCAATGTCCGGTGTATATGTTAACAATAGTTCAACATCTCACTCAGATCACTATGTTGATATTTTGCTTGAAGAAACAGAAGAGGAATCTGTCAGTCTAGTCCTTTCACAATCTAGGCATCACTTGAATGAAAAACGCACTCTGTGTAAACGGCCTCTGAACTGTGTTAGTTGGTAGTGTGGGGAAGAGCTAGGAACTCCATCCAGTGCACAAAGGGTTATCCGTAGAGATGAGCAAACCGGGTTCGGGTTCAAATCGATCCGAATCCGAACGTTCGGTATTTGATTAGCGGGGGCTGCTGAACTTGGATAAAGCTCTAAGGTTGTCTGGAAAATATGGATACAGCCAATAACTATATCCATGATTTCCACATAGCCTTAGGGCTTTATCTAAGTTCAGCAGCCACCACTAATCAAATGCCGAATGTTCAGGTTCGGATGGACTCCAGCATGCTCGCGGTTCGCTCATCTCTAGTTATCCGGCTAGATAGCCGTGCTCCCTTGGGGATTGAGGAGACATCGCTATCTGTTCAACTGAGCCTACAACATGGACCAGGAGACTCCCAGTACTAAGTCGAAGAGCCCAAACCCTCTCAAGTCAGTGTCATTCACCCCTTTGACCTACATGTGAACAGAGACAAAGAGACAGCTAACCCCTGATAGTCATGAAAAAGAACATCTTGTCAGCAGCAGTGATTTGTGGAGAGCCTCCTTCACCGTATTCATTTCATCCAATTCATTCACCCCCCCAGGGAGACCTATTAGTGTTTGATCAGTGGTCAGTGTGGTGTGCAGTAATCAGCATAAGGATTGGATAACAAGAGAGCAGCAACAAGGGAAATGTTAACCATTTATTACACCTTCTGCTGTGCAGTGTATACAAACAAGTGTGACACCAAGTGGCAGGAATAGAGAATAAATACAAAGCGGATTGCCAGCTCACCACTCCTGTTTGGTCGCGTTTCACACGATCCCCACCTTGCTGAAGTGCAGTAGCAATATCACAAAAGAAACAACGGATCAACGATATGAACTAAAACCAAATCTTCACCTTTATTTTTATCGACCCATAAAATCAATCAGGACATCATATGGCAACTTCCAGACTGTAATGCCTACGCGTTTCTGGTGACTATACACCCTTAGTCATGCCTAGTGAACTACTACTGTGGCCATGCTTTTATAGCCCAACCTCACCAGGAACTCGTTGATGTTGCGGAATCTGTTGGCGCTATACAAATAAATATTATTATTATTATTATTAACTTCCTGGGTGTTTACAAATGCCAATCAGTAAAATAACATAAGTACAAATACAATACAGTGACAATTTAAAAACAATGCACAATTGTGACGGTAATAAAATGAAAAAGAAATGTATGAACCCCTGATTACTTTATAACAACCTAGAAATATAACAGCAACTTTTGTCGCAAATTCATACCATTTGGATGGCTTGTTTGTAACTGAAAAATCTCCAGGGCTTCTCGCTCTTGTAGTAAACGTCTCCTATCACCACCCCTGGGGGGGCACCCTCACTCTAACAATCACAAATACACGTAAGTTGTCCACTGATCTGTTATGTTTGTCAATGAAATGATGTGAGGCCCCGGATAGACTTCTAGTATTAGTATGCCTGATGTCATTTGTGCTAGCCTAGTTTTTACTTTTCTAGTAGTGCAGCCCACATAAAGTAGGTTGCCTCTATACATTGTATGACACATACTGCAAATGTGGTGTTGCAGTTGCAGAACATTTTGATATTATGTTAATCAGATCAGTTCAGTTCTACTAATTATTTTCTTTGGCACTGCATATTGGCACATAGTACATGTACTTGCCCCACATTTAAAAAAACCTTTGCAGGATAACCAAGAACCAATATTTTGTGGGTTTTTTAAAATTGACGGTGCAATTCTGTCTCGCAATGTTGTGCCAAGATGTAGCGGCACACCCGCTCTGGGACACTACAAATCAAAATAGGTTGGGGTTAGTAAGGGGTTAAGTGAATGGGTGTGACCACAACTGCTGCTTATTCAGTGTCAGGCTTAAGTTTCGTTTCTTCCCTCCTCTGTCAGCCATGGCGTCTGCTATTCTGAGAGACGAGCTGATCTGCTCCATCTGTTTATCTGTATTTAAGGATCCTGTAATGCTGAGATGTGGCCACAACTACTGCCGGGTCTGTATTGATCGTGTGCTGGATACACAAGACGGGTCTGGAGTTTTTTCCTGTCCTGAATGCAGAAAAAAGTATCGGCAGCGGCCGTCACTGATGAGGAACATAAATCTCCATAATGTAGCAGAACGTTTCCAGTTTACTCAGCCAGAACAAGCGGAGATCACCGGGATCTGCTGCACTTACTGTGTGGACTCTGCTGTACCTGCTGTGAAATCCTGTCTGCACTGTGAGGCTTCTCTGTGTGATAAACACCTGAGAGCTCACAGCAAGTCACCAGAACACGTCTTATCTGAGCCCAGCACTTCCCTGGAGAAGAGGAAATGTTCTGTCCATAAGAAGATCCTGGAATATTACTGCACTGAGGACGCTGCTTGTATCTGTGTGTCCTGTTATATGATTGGAGAACACAATGGACATAAAATGGAGTCACTAGATGAGGTCTCTAAAAAAAGGAAGGAAAAACTAAAAAATGTTCTTCAGAAACTGATGACAAAGAGAGAGGAGACTGAGGAAAGAGTCAGGAGTGTGGAGGAGCACAGGAGAAAAGCTAAAAAAAAATCAGCTGGAGAAGCCAAGAGAGTCACTGCCCTGTTTACAGACATCAGGAGACGGCTGGACCACCTGGAGAAGAGGGTCCTGAGCGAGATCTCCAGGCAGGAAAAGGAAGAGTCACTGTCACTGTCTGCTCTGATCCAGCAGCTGGAAATAAAGAAGGACGAGCTGTCCATGAAGATGAGACACATTGAGGAGCTGTGTAACATGGCGGATCCATTGACTGTCTTACAGGAACCAGACACAGGTGACTTGTGTGATCCTGAGGAGGGGGGAGGTGATGAGGACACAGGGGGACGTGATAGACAGCCCCATGGTGTAGATGATCTGGATGTGACTGTGATCTCAGACACATTCCGCACATTATGTGACATAATATCAGCTATAAGGATCTATGGGGAGGGTCCTGCAGACATATCCCTGGATGTCAACACAGCTGATAATAATCTCCTTATATCAGACGACCTAAAAACTGCAACCAGGACAGAAGAGGAGCAGAATCGTCCAGAAACAGCAGAGAGATTCCAGGATTATTCTCAGGTGATGAGCAGCAGGAGATTCTCCTCAGGGCGACATTATTGGGATGTGAAGAGCAGTAGATTAGGATGGTGGAGTGTGGGGATGTGTTATCCCAGTATAGACAGGAGAGGAGATCAGTCACTCATTGGAAATAATAACAAGTCCTGGTGTGTGAGGAGGAGTAATAATAAGTATTCAATGATACATGACAGGAAAGAGATCCGGTTACCTGGTTATATCTCCAGTGATAGATTCAGGATCTGTCTGGATTATGAGGCCGGGCGGCTGTCCTTTTATGAGCTGTGTTACCCCATCAGACACTTACACACCTTCACCGCCACCTTCACCGAGCCCCTTCATGCTGCATTTTGTGTATACTGGGTAAAAAGTGGTGAAAGCTATGTAGAAAGTTGGATAAGGCTTAAGACTTAAAATGAATGTGTCATCAGAATTTTTATTGATTAAACATCATTACAAGCATTTTATAATATTAGAAACTGCAATACAACCTCACCCTGATGTCTATTTATCAGACAGGATATTACGCCTGATGAAGCTACCTAAATTGTCCTGAATCTTACTATTTTATATCTTTTCTTAGATTTTTGTAGGACAAACAAAGACATCATATCTGTAGGATTACTATCTTTCCTTTTACTGAAAGCAATACATTTTTTTTCTATTGGCTATGGTATGCTCACATCTATTACGTACATTACACCTTTGGTATATGTTGGAATACCTTTTTTTCTGGTATCCTGATCTATACCAGCAATATACTGCACTTAAAGGAGTTTTAAAAATAAAAATGATTGATGGCCTAGCCACATATTCTGGTCAGAAAATACTTTTGATACATAGGAACACAACCAAACATAGCACTAATCTTTTTCACCTTTATCCATGCTACTATTGAGAGAGTAGAAAAAAAATAGATGTACAGAAAACAGAATAAAAACAGTACTGGTAATTCCTTTTAGAAATTACACATTATAAATAAAGATGAGCGAACCTTGAGCATGCTCAAGTCGATCCGAACCTGAACGTTCGGCATTTGATTAGCGGGGCTGCTGAAGTTGGATAAAGCCCTAAGGCTATGTGGAAAACATGGATATAGTCATTGGCTGTATCCATGTTTTCCAGACAACCTTACAGCCTTATCCAAGTTCAGCAGCCCCCGCTAATCAAAAGCCGAGCGTTCGGATCGACTCGAACCCGAACCCGGTTCGCTCATCTATAATTATAAAGCATGGCCCAATCGGTTCATAAGGGGTGAGGGAAGTTATTTCTTTATCACAAGGCAATTATACTCACCTTTCACTTTATTTCACTTTTATGTTCTTTTATGTCAAAGAAGCATCTTGGTTTATTGCAATTGTCCTGCTTCTGTGATCACTCATGGCCTTATGTGGCGTCTGGCCAAAAGTAGTTTCCCCAGGTTGGGGTTTAGAGAATCCATATTCACAGGATCAGCTGATCGCTGCAGGGACTTCCACGAAGATAGTGGTTGTTATATATGTCCGGACTCTCATGACATCTTTATATTTCCTTCAGAACAACTCAACATCCAGTAAAATCTAAAAAGTTAGTAAAAATCTGTAACAATAACTATATGTACATTAATGTTCATTCAACTATTTCTGATTTTTATACATTGCTCTGGTGTAATCTCTATACCTTGTACAGTCACATCTCCGCCTGTAATACCTGCGATGTAACAGTCCATGTATAATAAACTACTACTATCTACTATTTACTTGTTTATTAACCCCTTCGTGCTGCAGCTAGTTTGGGCCTTAATGACCAGGCTAATTTTTCAAAATCTGACCTGTCTCACTTTATGCTCTTATAGCTCAGTGATGCTTTAACGTATGCTAGCGATTCTGAGATTGTTTTTTCGTCACATATGGCACTTTATGTTAGTGGCAAAATTTGGTCACTACTTTGTGTGTTTTTTGTGAAAAACATCAAAATATCATGAGAAATTTAAAAAATTAGCATTTTATGAACTTTGAAATTCTCTGCTTCTAAAAAAAGAACGTCGTAGCACATAAATTAGTTACCAAGTCACATTACCAATATGTCTTCTTTATTCTGGCATAATTTGGTAAACATGTTTTACTTTTTTAGGGTGTTATGGGGCTTAGAAATTTATCAGCAAATTATCACATTTTCGTGAAAGTTTCCAAAACTGATTTTTTTAGGGACCAGTTCTTTTTTTAAATGGATTTAGAAGTCTGGTATCCTGAAAACCCCAATGAGTGACCCCATTTTGGAAACTACACACCTTAAAGAATTAATCTAGGGGTATAATGAGCATTTTAACCCTACAGGGGCTGGAGGAAAGTATTCACAATTAGGCAGTAAAAAAATGGAAAATTAAAATTTTCCAATAATATATACGTTTAGATTAAAGTTTCTCATTTTCAAAAGGAACATGAGAGAAAAAGCACCCCAAAATTTGTAATGCAGGTTCTCTTGAGTACAACGGTACCCCATATGTGGGCGTAAACCACTGTATGGGCACACAGCGGGGCTCAGAAGGGAAGGAGCGCCAATTAGCATTTTCAGTGCAGATTTTTCTGAAGAAGTTTCTGAGTGCCAGGTGCGTTTGCAGAGCCCCTGTACTGTCAGCAGAATAGATTCCCCCCAAAAGTCACCCCATTTTG
The DNA here is from genome assembly GCF_027789765.1 of Dendropsophus ebraccatus. Classification (NCBI taxonomy): domain Eukaryota; kingdom Metazoa; phylum Chordata; class Amphibia; order Anura; family Hylidae; genus Dendropsophus; species Dendropsophus ebraccatus. The sequence goes on along the minus strand of NC_091454.1, from coordinate 12,783,144 downwards.
GAAAGTGCACCCCTCAACGAATTCATCTTGGGGTGTGGTGACCATTTTTACCCCACAGGTATTAGAGGAAAGTATTCAAAATTGGCCAGTAAAAATGAAAAACTCGAATTTTTCCAATAATATGTTGGTTTAGATTGAAATTTCTCAATTTGACGAGGAAAAGGAGAGAAAACGTACCCAAAAATATGTAACGCAGGTTCTCCTGAGTACAACGGTACCCCATATGTGGGCATAAACCACTGTATGGGCACACAGCAGGGCTCAGAAGGGAAGGAGTGCCAATTTACTGGAGCAAAACCGCAGCTAGTAATGGTTATTAGAATAGCGCAGTTACTAAAATAAAATAAAAAAAATGAGATTACAGGTAATGTGGGGTGGTTACGGACAGCCTGGGGTGGTTATGGGCAACCTGAGGTGGTTACAGGTAATCTGGGGTGGTTACGGACAACATGGGGTGGTCACGGGCAACCTGCTGTGGTTACGGCAACCTGGGGTGGTTACAGGCAACGTGGGGTGGTTACGGGCAACGTGTGGTGGTTATGGGCAACGTGTGGTGGTCACGGGCAACCTGCTGTGGTTACGGCAACGTGGGGTGGTTACGGCAACGTGGGGTGGTTACAGGCATCATGGGGTTGTTACGGGCAACGTGGGCTGGTTACGGGCAACGTGGGCTGGTTACGGGCAACCTGCTGTGCTTACAGACAATCTGGGGTTGTTACGGGAAACGTGGGGTGGTTACGGGCAACCTGCAGTGCTTACAGACAATCTGGGGTGGTTACAGGCAACGTGGGGTGGTTACGGGCAACCTGCAGTGCTTACAGACAATCTGGGGTGGATACGGGCAACGTGGGGTGGTTATGGGCAACCTGCAGTGCTTACAGACAATCTGGGGTGGTTACGGGCAATGTGGGGTGGTTACGGGCAATGTGAGGTGGTTACGGATAAACTGAAGTTCTTATAGGCAATCTGGGGTGGGTACCTGTAATCTGGCATGGGCACCGCAATCTGGAGGGGGTCATTGGCAATTTGGGGTGGTCAGAGGCGACGTGTGGTGGTCAGAGGCGACGTGTGGTGGTTAGAGGCAACGTGCGGTGGTCAGAGGCATTGTGGCGTGGTCAGAGGCAACGTGCGGTGGTTACGTGCAATCTGGGGGGGTTACATGTAATCTGGCGTGATTACGGGGAACCTGGGGGGGTTATGTGCAACCTGGAAGGGTTACAGACAATCTGGGATTGTTACTGATAAACTGAAGTGCTTATAGGTAATCTGGGGAGGGTACATGTAATTTGGGGTGGTTACGGGCAACGTGCGGTGGTTAGGGGCAACGTGCGGTGGTTACAGGCAACATGCGGTGGTTACGGGCAACGTGCGGTGGTTACGGGTAATCTGGGGAGGGGTTAGGGGTAATTTGGGAGTAAACTGCAATTATTACTATAATAAAAAGTGTGTGTTTTATTTTTTTGTATGTTTGTCACTTTTTGTACTTTACACATTCATTTTCACTGTATTACTATGATTACTGTGATATTTTTTTATCACAGTAATCATAGTTCAGTGACAGAGACCAAATTGGTCTCTGTCACTTTAAATTTTCAGAGTTGGCTGGTTGTGGAGCGCATGCGCACTTCATAACCAGCCAGGACGCCGAAGAGGAAGGAGCTCCAGGATCAGGTAACGTATAAGGAGTAGGGGAGGTGACTGGGGGACGGGGGGACATCACTTTTTATCCCCTGTCACCAATCATTCATGGTGACGGGGATAAAAAGTGACGGGAGCACATGGTACAAGCGATCAGCGGTATATAGTATATACCGCTGATCGCTTGTACCGGGACCCCACAGGGGGGGTCCCGATGACTGCCCCATGCTCCCCGCTACCTCCGGTGGCGGAGAGCATGGGGCTTTCATTCATTTTAACTTTTCCATCGCTGTGAACCGACATTAGTCGGTTCACAGCGATGGCGGCGGCCATCTTGGAAATGATGGCCGCCGGGGGAGGGGGGTTAGTGATCGCCCTACTAGGGGGGGCTGATCTGAGGTCTGGGGGACACTTATTTCATCTCCCCCGCCGTAGATTCACGGCGGGGGGAGATGAAAGGTGGCCGCCGCACCGGTAATCCCCTTTACCGACGGCCGCCGCTATAAAGTGAATAGCGGCGATCGTCGGTTAGGCGGGGGGGCCAGGACGGACCTCCGGTAGCTGGGGGGATGGGGTGGGGGCCGTCCCGGCCCCGCAGCCTTATTCTCTGCCATCGCCGTAAAAAGCTGATGGCAGCAGAATGAGGACCCTTAGTGACCGCCGTAAAAAGCCGTATCGGCGGTCACTAAGGGGTTAATGTTGTTCTGTTTTATTGTGTTTGTGTACATTCTATAAAATGTGAGAGTTGAAGGTAAGTGCCCCTCTCCCATGGGTACACTGCAGCCAAGGTGCTAGTCTCCTCTTATGAACTCTGTGCAGACGTTTTACCACCAGAAGTATCCCCTCCATATGGAAGATGTCACAGCTGTAGTGTGAAGAGTGTGGCCCAGGTGGGGGGTTTAGTGCCTAAGTGAATGTACCATGAGTATTTTCGCTTTAAGCATTTCACATTGATAGAACGGCACTGGCGCGGTGAAGTCGGCGCCGCTGTCCTTTTTTTGGACCGCAGCCCGGTTCCTGCGTACCAGTCAGTGGTAAAGCACTGGGGACGGACTGGCCCACCCCGACTGGGAGGAAACCTCTGCGGCTCTATTAGAATCAATGGAGCCGCATCATAGAGGCCAGCCGGCCTCCAGTGCTTCAGCCCAGTGTATGAGTACACCAATCTTTATATATTTTCCCCATCGAGTAGTAGATGCTTGAAACAAACTCACAGCAGATGTGGTTGATAAATACACAGTAAGTTGATGTAAACCTGCCTGGGAGAAACATTTATCTCAGAAAGGAAATAAAATAATGATATTTTTCCTGAATACACTGATACTTAGCTTAAAGGGGTTGTTCAACCATCAGCCAAAAAAATGCTGTTGTTGTGTCTAAGGCTTATCTAAATATCCCTGCCAAGTTTCGCTGCTACATAATATTTTTTGTGGCTGCTGTGGAGCTGTTCCCTACCATCCATGTTCTCTTCACTTCCTGTTGGTAAGACAGCCCACTCAGTAACAGCCACTGCTGCTAAGCCAGCCCCCTCAGTAACGCCCATTGCTGCTAAGCCAGCCCTCTTAGTAATGCCCACTGCTGCTAAGACAGCCCACTCAGCAACAGCCACTGCTGGTAAGACAGCCCATTCAGTAACGCCCACTGCTGCTAAGCCAGCCCCCTCAGTAACACCCACTGTCGCTAAGTCAGCCCCCACAATAACAGCCACTGCTGGTAAGACAGCCCACTCAGTAACAGCCACTGCTGGTAAGCCAGCCCATTCAGTAACGCCCACTGCTGCTAAGCCAGCCCACTCAGTAACACCCACTGCTGCTAAGCCAACCCCCTAAGCAATGCCCACTTATGCTAAGCCAGACCCCCTCAGTAACGCCCACTGCTGCTAAGCCAGCCCCCTCAGTAACACCCACTGCGGTTACGCCAGCCCCCCTAAGTAACGCCCACTGCTGCTAAGCCAGCCCCCTCAGTAATGCCCACTGCTGCTAAGCCAGCCCCCTCAGTAACGCCCATTGCTGCTAAGCCAGCCCCCCCAGTAACACCGAAAAAAAAGACAAATTTGGTCAGCTCTCCTAGAACACCATTCACACTAGGCAGGAGCACGTTTCTATGGCTGAAATTGAGCAAAGAACGGACAAACATAAAATGACACAGAAGGGTGCTCATATAGTGCAGTATTCAGGATTTAAGATAGAGGATAATGTCCTTGCAAGAATAAAACTAACCTTATAATGTTGTGCAAACAATAGGCACAACACTAGTAGGGCTTAAATGGAAAGTATAGAGCCAGGCATTCAGTGTGCAGCCGACAGCTCCCGTCGCTTGCAGAAACTTGCCATCGCTTGCAGAAACTTGAAGAAAGGACTGTAGATAGCTGATAGAGCCTCGGCGCTGGACTTGTAGGATACACTCTCCAGTACCAAATGTATTATTAAAATAACTTGTTTTATTGAGCAACGCGTTTCAGCGACGTGCTGCCGCCTTTATCAAGCTTGATAAAGGCAGCAGCATGTCGCCGAAATGCGTTGCTCAATTAAACAAGTTATTTTAATAATACATTTGGTACTGGATAGTGTATTCTACAAGTCCAGCACTGAGGCTCTATCAGCTATCTACAGTCCTTTCTTTATGGTTGAAATTGCAAACACACAAAAACACAGAAAAATGCAACAGCTCACCGCAATGGCAAGATACAGACCCACTATAGACATGAAAATAGTCAAAAGCAGCCCCCCCCCCCAACTGCCCCAAAAAATTTCCACAAAAATAACGAGGCTCTTGGTTACCATTTGCAAATGGTGTAAACTACCACGTTAAGGTGGCCTTATACCGGGGCAGATCCTACACTGTACTATGGTCTCTCCATGGCTGACCAAATTTGTCTTTTTTTCTGCGTTCCAGATGGGGGGAGTGGCTGCCTCTACTTGGTCGTGCACTCCACCTGTCCCACCCAGGTGGTGTAATTACTTTTGCTGGTATAAGATGGATCTTGCATGCCCAGAGCATAGGCGTATTTCATGCCATGGAGAGGCCATAGTACAATGTAGGATCTGCCCCAGTATGAGGCCACCTTAACGTGGTGGGGTAGTTTACACCGTTTGCAAATGGTAACCAAGAGCCTCGTTATTTTTGTGGAAATTTTTTTGGGCAGTTGGGGGGCTGCTTTTGACTATTTTCATGTCTATAGTGGGTCTATATCTTGCCATTGCGGTGAGCTGTTGCATTTTTCTGTGTTTTCCTCAGTAACAGCCACTGCTGCTAAGCCAGCCCCCTCAGTAACACCCACTGCTGCTAAGCCAGCCCCCTCAGTAACACCCACTGCTGCTAAGCCAGCCCCCTCAGTAACACCCACTGCTGCTAAGCCAGCCCCCTCAGTAATGCCCACTGCTGCTAAGCCAGCCCCCTCAGTAACACCCACTGCTGCTAAGCCAGCCCCCTCAGTAACACCCACTGCTGCTAAGCCAGCCCCCTCAGTAATGCCCACTGCTGCTAAGCCAGCCCCCTCAGTAACGCCCACTGCTGCTAAGCCAGCCCCCTCAGTAATGCCCACTGCTGCTAAGCCAGCCCTCTCATTAACACCCATTTCTGCTAAGACAGCCAACTCCCCTCTCCTCACCTCAATGAGGCCAATAAGATCAGCCCAGGATATCACAATGTAGCCATCACACAGTGACTTATCAGCACCTAGAAAAGCTGGGTGCATGCCTGTGTGAATCAAACTGAAGGGCATAAGTGTATATGTTATTCCTGCACAGGCTTTCACAGCTGGATAATTGTGAACATATAACAACATGGAGACAGAAAGAGAGCGAGATATACAGAGATAGCAGAAAATGGAGAGACAGAGAAGGGGGAGGGTGAGAAAGAGAGACAGAGAGTGAAGCCCCTATTCCACGGGTCGTTTAAAGGAGCAATATCGTTCGTATTCGGCCGATATCGGCCGCTACGAACGATATTCGTCCCGTGGAATAGAGTGCAACGATCAGCCGACATCGTTCATGTCGGCTGATCGTTGCAGTCGCTTGTTTTTCAACATGTTGAAAAACAAGCGACTGATATAGCAGCGATCTGCTGCCGTCGCTCCGTTGAATAGGAGCGTCGTCAGCAGATGCTGCTATATTCTATGGGCTGCCCGGACGATCAGAGATCCCCCGGGCAGCCCCCCCCCGCAGCTCCCCGCCGCCCCCTCCCGCACTCACCCGCTCGCTGCAGCCACGTTGAATAGCGGCGGCAGCGAGCGGGGAACGAGGAGCAAACGAGCGCTAATAGCGCTCGTTTGCTCCTCCAAACGACTCGTGGAATAGGGGCATAAGGGCCCTATTCCACCGGACGATTATCGTTCAGATTATCGTTAAATCGTTCGAATCTAAACGATAATCGTTCGGTTGAAATGCAGTTAACGATTAACGACCAAACGAGAAATCGTTGATTGCTTTATAAGACCTGGACCTATTTTTATCGTTGCTCGTTCGCAAAACGTTCGCAAATCGTTCGCATTGAATAAGACATCGTTCGGTCGTTCGCAATACATACGAACGCAATAGCGAAGAAAAACGATCGCAATTACGATCGTAAGTAACGATTATCGTTCCATGGAAATTAGTGAAAGTTTTCAGGTCTTCCGCAATAGCGGTCGTTTGAGATCGTTAATCGTTAACGATTATACAAACGATAATCGTCCGGTAGAATAGGGCTAGGTAAAGGGATAGGTAGAGAAAAGACAAAAAGAGGGATGCAAATATACAGAGAGATAATGCACTTCTTGATTACAACCACCCAACTTTACTAGGTGCTGATAAACCAAGCTTAGAAAGTAAGTCAGAACTACAGCCGCTCACAGGAATAAGGAGGAGTTGAAGATGTGTCTACATCTAGGAAAGCAGGGTGATGTACAGTGTACACCTCTGTCTCTCCTGCTATCTCTGTATACCTCCCCCTCACACACATGTTGTTATGAGATTTCATGAAAGTCTGTGCAGGAATAACATATACACTTCTGCTCTTCAGTCTGTGTCACACATACAAGCCCCCAGCTTTCCCAGGTAGCAGAGCTGTGCAAATAACAGTAAATAGACAGATATATGTGAGGTAATTCCATAAAGGAAAGTAAAGGACTTGCCTGTGTGAGGAAACAGCAGTATATTGAAGCTGGGAGGGTGAACAACCATTACTGACATCCATATAGTAGAGATTCCCTTGGTTCAGCATGATCATGTGATCAGTATCCCAGCCTGCCTGGTTATTGGCCAGCAAGCACCATGTGACTAACAGGCCAATCAGAAGTGACAGGACAACTAAGGCAAATTAGCCATGAGGAAGGGGGATGGTTTACAAGCCAGGACAGAGAATCCCCAGCCCAGAGCAGTGACTGCACACTGACAAACTGACACAAAATGGCTGCACACTGACAGACTGACACAAAATGGCAGCACACTGACACTGACACAAAATGGCAGCACACTGACAGGCTGACACAAAATGGCGGCAGCTAGAGATAAGAGGGAACAACAGTAATAGAAACTACAGAACTTCCTGGGCAGCAGCTGAGAGCAGAAAAGTGACTGAAAACAGCAGAAAAGATTAAGCATCCCTATGTGCGTAATGTATTTGTTGGGGAAAGGAACAGAAATGTGGGTAAATGTTTTTAGCGGAGTACCCCTTTAACCCTTTGAGGACCAGGCCCAAAATGACCCAGTGGACCGCGCAAATTTTGATCTTAGTGTTTTCGTTTTTCCCTCCTCCCCTTCTATGAGCTCTAGCACTCTCAGTTTTCTATCTACTTGTTTTTTACAGGAATAGTTGTACTTTGTAATGGCGTCATTCATTTTACCATAACATGTATGATGGAATTCCAAATATATTATTTATGAAGATATAAATAGGTGAAATCGTAAATAAGAATGCAATATGGTAACGTTTGGGGGGTTCCTGTGTCTACGTAATGCACTATATGGTAACAGCGACATGACACTATTACTCTATAGGTCAGCCCGAACACAACCATATGCAGGTTACACAGATTCTCTAATGTTATATATGTATTTTTTTATGAAATCCTTTTTTTTGGCAATTAAATATTAATAAAATGGGCCTATTGTGACGCTTATAACGGTTTTATTTTTTCACCTACGGGGCTGTATGGGGTGTCATTTTTTCCGCCATGATCTCTAGTTTTTATTAATACCATATTTGTGAAGATCGGACGTTTTGATCACTTTTTATTGATTTTTTAAAATATATAATGTAACATAAAATCGGTAATCTGCGCACTTTTTCCCCTCTTTTCGTGTACGCCGTTTACCAATCACAATGATGCTTGTTATATTTCAATAGATCGGACAATTACGCACGCTACGGTATATTATATGTTTATCTATTTATTTATTTTTATATGTTTTATTTATATAATGGGAAAGGTGGGTGATTTAGACTTTTATTGGGGGAGGGGCTTTGGGGTAGTGTAATAGTGTTTTGAACTTTTTTTTTTTTTACACATTTGAAGTCCCTTTGGGGGACTTTTACATACAGTACTTTGATTTATACACTGATCATTGCTATGCCATAGGCATAGCATTGATCAGTGTTATCGGCGATCTGCTCATTGAGCCTGCCTGTGCAGGCTCAGTGTAGCAGATCGCCGATCGGACGGCATGGAGGAAGGTAAGAGACCTCCGGCAGTCCGTTTCAACGATCGGGACCCCCGCAGTCACACTGCGGGGGTCCCGATCGGTAAGTGACAGGGGACTCCCCCTGTCACTTACACTTAAACGCCGCAGTCGCGCCGTTTAAGGGGTTAATGACACGCGACAGCACGATCGCTGCAGCGTGTCATTACCGGTGAGGTCCCGGCTGCTGTTTGCAGCCGGCCCCCACCTGCTGTGAAGCACGCTCCGCTCCGGAGCACGCTTCATAGCGGGAGAAACACCCAGGACGTAAGGTTACGTCATGGGTCGTCTGGGGACAGACTTCCATGACGTAACCCTACGTCCAGGGTCGTCTAGGGGTTAACCTGAACCCTGATAGAGTCAGAGTGAGACTTCTCTAAAAGACCACCTTTTTGAGAACACCATTGCCCATACCTCCCAACTGTCCCGGATTCCGCAGGACAGTCCCGTTTTTGGGGTGCTATCCCGCGGTCCCGGAACGGCACCCAGTGTCCCGCATTAAATGTGGCCCGACCGAAAAAAACAATAAACCAGTAACTCACCTGTCCGCCGGTCCCAGCAGCTCCTCTCCCGGCAGAGCGCGCACTCCCGTCATCCTCCGGGGCGGGCAGCGGGGTATACAGACACTGACTGTGCCGGAAGTGACCTGCAGCCTCTATATGAATCACTTCCGGCACAGTCAGTGTCTCTGTACCCCGCTGCCCGCCCCAGAGGATGACGGGAGTGCGCACTCTGCCGGGAGAGGAGCTGCTGGGACCGGCGGACAGGTGAGTTACTGGTTTATTGTTTTTTTCGCTGGGGCCACATATAATGGGGGGATTGGCTACTATGTGGGGCATATATGGGGGCATTGGCTACTCTGTGGGGCACTATATGGGGGGATTGGATAATATGTGGGGCACTATATGGGGGGCATTGGCTACTATGTGGGGCATATATGGGGGCATTGGCTACTCTGTGGGGCACTATATGGGGGGATTGGATAATATGTGGGGCACTATATGGGGGCATCGGCTACTATGTGGGGCACTATAGGGGGGATTGGCCACTATGTGAGGCTCTATATGGGGGCATTGGCTACTATGTGGGGCACCATATGGGGCATTGGATACTATGTGGGGCACTATATGGGGGCATTGGATACTATGTGGGGCACTATGTGTGGGATTGGATACTATGTGGGGGATTGGATACTATGTGGGGCACTATATGGGGGACTGGCTACTATGTGGGGCACTATGTGGGGGATTGGATACTATGTGGGGCACTATATGGGGGATTGGATACTATGTGGGGCGCTATATGGGGGACTGGCTACTATGTGGAGCACTATAATGGGCGATTTGATACTATATAGGGCATTTTTGGGGGGATTGGATACTGTATAGGGCACTATTCAGTCAGCAGCATGTGGTGACTGTAGGGGAGTGGCTATGGAGGGTTGATATGGGGGCGTGGCTATGGAGGGTTGCTATGGGGGTGTGGCTATGAAGAGCCGCTATGGGGGCGTGGCTATGTGGACCGCGGCACACATGTCCTTCTTTGCTCTTTGCAAAAGTTGGGAGGTTGCCATTGCCTAAGCCAAACTAGATTTGATTAGAGATGAGCGAAGCATATCTGAAGAATTCAGATTCGATGCAACTCGGGCATTAAAGGGGTAGTCCACCCAAAAAAATTTTCTTTCAAATCAACTGGTGCCATAAAGTGCCAGAGACTTGTAATTCACTTCTATTAAAAAATCTTAAGTCTTCCAGTACTTATCAGCTGCTGTGTGTCCAGCAGAAAGTGGTGTTTTCTTTCCTGTCTGACCCAGTGCTCTCTGTTGCCACCTCTGTCCATGTCAGGAACTGTCCAAAGCAGGAGCAAATCCCCATAGAAAACCTCTCCTGCTCTCCAGACTGGAAATAATACAACTTCCTGTTGGGCATACAGCAGCTGATAAGTACTGGAAGGCTTGAGATTTTTTTAATAGAAGTAAATTACAAATCTCTGGCACTTCATGGCAGCAGTTGATTTGAAAGAAACATTTTTTGGGTGGACTACCCCTTTAAATTTGCTTTGGCACGCTAAGCGAATTTGCCAGATTTGCTTTGCCAATTTGCTAAACATGGTGGGAAACTTTGTGGGAGCAAGGGATTATTAATAATCCCGTGTGCCCATGGAATAAGGAGAAAGGCCCAGGCCCTCACCCTGTATATAGTGCCTGCTTGCTCCTGTAGACAGCACTCAGCTGTTAGGTGTCGAGGAGGTAGCAGCAGGAATAGAGAGCAGGGAGAGGAGATAGAGAAGAGAGAGGAGAGTTCAGTCCATAGTGGGAAGTTGTCAGTGGGTGCTGTCAAGCCTGAAGCCAGTGTGTATTGTAAAGCAGGACGTGGGTGAATTTAACCCATAGCGATTCCTGACGCCAATCCAGTCTCCATTGAATCCGGTGTGTGGCTGCCACCAATCCAGTGTGAATCCGGTGTGTGGCTGCTGTCCATGGTGGAAAATGAATGATTGACAGTCTGATTGACATTTTTAATAATCCCACAATACAATAGTCCCACTATTGTAGCTACTATAGTTTTTCTTTTTTAATGAGATTTGTTTGTATGTGATTTGCAAATATTCGCGAATTTGCGCGAATATCTGCAAACTTCGCAAAACAAATTTCCAAGTGATTCACTCTAGGTCTCTAGATGTGATGTAATTTTCCTTATTTTCCAACCGCATACTGCCTTCTATCTGTAAGGTAAAAAAACCCACTAACTCCTTTCCCCAGCATTACTCTCCACTACACCTGTCCCTTTTAAATAAATCTAGAGACGGGAAACGCTCCGTATGACTCATCTCCCCAAGTTCCTGGTTCATGTTGCTCTGGTTGAGCCGGTGCTGTAGCCGTAGCCCCTGGTATGCAGGTACCTTGGCCGCTAGATCTTAAGGTGCGGCTCAGCAGTGAACTTATTTTTTCAAGCAGTTCCTGCTAAAGATTAACTGAGACAATCTCGGTATACAGCACTGATACATTGGTATATACAGGACTTACTGCTTACACAAGTCATTTTAGCTCATATTATCTGAAGCCCAGAAAAGAAACTCTCTTGAGGTCAGCTCAGGGGCATCAGGGGTTAAAAAGCAAGCTTAGTTCTGTGGCTCACCTTGTAATAACCATATAATATCTGCTTTTTGCTTCTATGAACCTGAAGGCATTAGTCTTAGTGGTGAATAAAGCTTAAAACTCTCCTGGAATGCAGTAAACGTCTGAAATACGATCTGATAACTTAAAGGAGTAAAAAAATTCTTTCAAATGAACCGGTGCTAGAAAGTGCCAGAGATTTGTAATTTACTTCTTAAAAAAAAAAAAATCTCAAGTCTTCCAGTACTTATCAGCTGCCGTATGCTCTGCAGGAAGTGGTATTATTTCCAGGCTGGAGAGCAAGAGAGTTTTTCTTTGGGGATTTGCTGCTGCTCTGGACAGTTCCTGACATGGACAGAGGTGGCAGCAGAGAGCACTGTGTCAGACTGGAGAGAATACACCATTTCCTGCAGGATATACAGCAGCTGATAAGTACTGGAAGACAGGAGATTTTTTTTAATAGAAGTTAATTACAAATCTCTGGCACTTGCTGGGACCAGTTGATTTGAAAAAAATAAATAAATGGTGAACTACCTTTAACATTAGGTTTAGGTGGGACAGAGAGTGCAAGAGGGTCTGTGGCTAAGGCCTGGGACTGAGAGGATTCCTATTGCTGCACCAGCTGGTCAACTAAGGGGTGGGTTGGTGGATACAGAGTTGCTTTAACTACACTAAACAATTTTTTATACCTTTCCTACTAAAATGTCTGGTTTTGTGAAACTTTGGTGACACATACCATGACTACATTGTTCCTTGCCATAGTGATTGTCACTCAACTTTTGTATTGTCTTGAATGTCTCCAGGGCTCTGGTGTAACCTCTGTACCTTGTATAGTCACACCTCCGCCTGTAATACCTGCTGTGTTCAAGAGCCGATGTAACATCCTACGTATATTAAGACACATTTTCTTGTATATTAACCCCTTCCCCCAATATGACGTCCAGGGACGTCATGAAAAGCAGTGGCAGAACGCATCATGACGTCCCTGGACGTCATGGCTTCCCTGCCTCCCCCCGCTGACCCTATCTAAGATCGAGCAGCAAGAGGAGGCAGTGTGACACAGCCTCCTCCTGCTGCCTCTGCCCGGAGGGGAGCCGTGCTCCCCCGGGCAGTTAACCCCATAAACGCGTTGACCGCAGCGTCTATGGGGAGATTCCGTGTCCTCCCGCCGATCGGGCGGGCGGGGGGAGGCTGCAGAGCGTTGCCTCCCCCCACCGCCACTAACAGTGTGTCCCCCGGCCCCCTCCCCTCGTCCTCCGATACCGGCGGATCGCCGCTATTACCATTATAGCGGCGATCCGCCGGTACCGGGCATTACCGGCGCCAGCGCCGCCTTACATCTCCCCCCACCGTGAATCCACGGTGGGGGGAGATGAAAATGTATAACCCAGATCAGCCCCCCTAGTGGGCGATCACTATCCCTCCCCGGGCGGCCATCACATCCAAGATGGCTGCCCCCATCCCTGCGAACAAACGATGTTTGTTCGCAGGGATGGAAATGAATAAATGATCAAAGCCCCATGCTCTCCGCCACCGGAGGTAGCAGAGAGCATGGGGCAGTGATCGGGGACCCCCCGTGTGGTCCCGGAGCAGGCGATCAGCGGTATATACTATATACCGCTGATCGCCTGTCCCCAGAGGTGCCCCCCATGAACTAATAATGCCCCCAGAGTTGCCCCCCATGAACTAATAATGCCCCCAGAGGTGCCCCCATGAGCTAATAATGCCCCCAGAGGTGGCCCCATGAGATAATAATGCCCCCAGAGGTGCCCCCATGAACTAATAATGCCCCCAAAGGTGCCCCATATACTAAAAATGCCCCCAGAGGTGCCCCCATACACTAATAATGCCCCCAGAGGTGCCCCCATAAGCTAATAATGCCCCCAGAGGTGCCCCCATGAACTAATAATGCCCCCAGAGGTGCCCCCATGAACTAATAATGCCCCCAGAGGTTGCCCCCATGAACTAATAATGCCCCCAGAGGTTGCCCCATGAACTAATAATGCCCCCTACTCTGCCCCTAAAAAAAAACAAACATCCTACTCACCTAATCCGCGCTGTGGCTGCAGGCAGAAGCTCTCCTCTTCTGGCTCCATCTTGCGAGCCGCGGGGACGGGACCGGGAGAGGTCACGTCCCGGCCTCCCATAGGCTGCTGGTATGAAGTGCCGGCAGCCTATGGGAGGGAATGTAGGAGCAGGATGCTGACACTTCCTGCTCCTACATTATGCTCCCTTTAATGTTCCGCCCGCTCACTGTGCGGGCGGAACATCAAAGTGATCTGTGCATCCCGAGAAGCTGCGCGGCCGCAGCTTCTCGGGATGCTTAAAGTGACAGTGCACATTTCCCACCGGGATCCCGCAGCACCCCTGGCGGGTTCTCCCGGCACCCCGGTGTGCCGCAGCACCTCGGTTGGGAGACGCTGGTCTATGGGAAAAAAATTCTCGGCACTTGGAAATCAAAATTCAACCACTTGGAGGTCACCAAGTCCCCCATGAAACCTCCTTAAACGATGCTAACACCTCCGTAATGACACTGGGACATTAGGGGGAGCATGCCTGGGTGCACCCAACACCCCAAAATCGCAGTATAATGCCACTCTCCGCAGTATGTATGACCTGCCTTTTTCTGGGCTACTGGAACAATATGTATCACGTGCCTTTTACTGGGCTACTGGAACAGTATATATCAGGTGCCATTAGTGGGCTACTGGAACAGTATGTATAATGTTAATGTGCCCTTAGTGGGCTAAACCAGACACACTATAAGTGACTTGTACACACGGGGTACTGGAATGAATACACCTGCTGATGCTGATGCTGCTGTTATCATCTTTTTCTTAGCACTGAGAAGCTTTGGATGCAGAGGTGACTTTTTCGCTGGATCTTAGCCCTGAAAAGGAGTTTTGGATTCTGTAGTAAGCCTGTCTAACCAAAACGCTACTAAAACCTATCTCTCCCTTCTCCAAGATCTTTCCCTGGCTAGGTTGAAAGCGCATCTGTGGTCGAGAGCGGGAGCCAAGTATTTAAGATTTGAGGTCATGTGGTTCAGCCATCCAAAGAGGGTAGATGCCGTTTTTGCATTGTGTGCGTACTCCCAGGGTCCCTCACGGCCTCCCTGCATGGTGACTGGATTAAAAAAAGTGGCAACTGCGTTGGGAGGGCTTTCGAATGATTCCTGCGTATTCGCCACACTACTCGATTGAATTTGAATCTTTCGAATACCGCAATATTCGATCGAATATCATCTCGATCGAATCGCATTCGCTTATCTCTAAGAATGATCATTACACAGAGCAAAAGTCTGCAGAATCGGCCTGATTTTGTAGATTATGGCTCCATGAAATAGAGCCCTTACTTAGTCAAGCTTAGGCAGCCATTATGCCGAGGCCTGCTACAGTCTGGTGCTAAAGGTGTCTTTGTGTGAGCAACTGCGTTGGGAATTTTTCTCTACATTGCTGGCTGACAAAACCATTGCAGTGTACAAGCTATGCAGCCAGAGAATAAGCTGCGGCCATGTATGTACAAATGTAAAAACTACACATCTTCTGGCGCATAAAGTGGTACCTGCTCACATAGTAGTCGAATTGGCCATCAAGGTGAACAAGACTTCTCTTGCTGTACCACAGTGGATTCTTCAGTGGACGACGCCTTCAATTTGTGCTCTCACATGGCGAGGAACATAGGTCGCTGTCAGGACAGGGGAGGCAGGGACAAGACACGACAGTGAACCCTAATACTGAACCCACCAACTGTCCCTACCTACTTGCCTCAAATGGCCCTAGGTGCCCGCGGACAACCACGAAGACATTCCCTGTACTGGATATGTGCACACAGAACAAGACAGACAAACAAACACAACAATGGATAGTCAAACAGGCAAGGTCAGAACCAAACAGGCAGCATAATACAAAAATCAGGTAACAATCGGATAGTCAAAAGTCAAGCCAGAGGTCAGGTAACAAAGTAGGGATGCACGATGCACCGAAAAATCGATTCTACTATCGATTTTCGGGGCATATTTTCGGTTCGATACCAGGATTTCCTGGTATTCGATACTTTATGATAAGCCGCGCAGCAGTGCGGCTTATCATAAAGTACACAGCAGAAGACATGGCGGGCAGTGAGCTAAGTGCCTGCCATGTGCTCTGCGTGGCCCCCCTGGTGTCACCTCCTCTGTCCACCCGCCCTCCCTCTCTCCGCTCCTGGCGGCGCTAACTTCCAATAGCCGGCACACAGCGATCGTATGTGCCGGCTATTTAACTGTATAGATGCCGCTGTCACACTGACAGCGGCATTATCCCCCTCTCCTAACCTGCTCCCTATGTAGCAGGGGTCGGCTACTGTGTGTAGCAGACCCCCGCTACTAATGACTGCGGCCGGCAGTCATTTACCCTTTAGTGAAAGGGTCAGAGCAGGGTCGGCGGCTGCAGAGGGAGAGTGGCCGGCGCTTCATGAAGAGGAGACCGGAGGAGAAGGCTGAGGGCGGGGAGGAGATGCGGCCACTACATCACTACACTGTAAGGTGAAGGCCACAGGACTATGAGGGGGCGGCAGGCCGGGGCCGGCAAGACACTCCCGGGGCGGACATCAGCTATGTGAGAGAGGTAAAGAGGGGGTCGGCCTGGCTCTCACTGGGATGGGGGGAGGGGGGTCTGCAGCCTGCAGTTTACCTTGCTGCCCAAATCCAGGTCACCCTGCTGGGTCAGTGGTCACCATGCCCTGACAGCAGGAATACAGCTCCCATCATCCCCGATAGCTGGTGTGTGTGTTACATGACTACAGCTCCCATCATCCCCCATAGCTGGTATGTGTGTGTGTTACATGACTACAGCTCCCATCATCCCCCCTGATAGCTGGTGTGTGTTTTACATGACTACAGCTCCCATCATCAACCCTGATAGCTGGTGTGTGTGTGTGTGTTTTACATGACTACAGCTCACATCATCCCCCCTGATAGCTGGTGTGTGTGTGTGTGTTTTACATGACTACAGCTCACATCATCCCCCCTGATAGCTGGTGTGTGTGTGTTTGTTACATGACTACAGCTCCCATCATCATCCCTGATAGCTGGTGTGTGTGTGTGTTACATGACTACAGCTCCCATCATCCCCCCTGATAGCTGGTGTGTGTGTGTGTGTGCTACATGACTACAGCTCCCATCATCCCCCCTGATAGCTGGTGTGTGTGTGTGTGTGTGCTACACGACTACAGCTCCCATCATCCCCCCTGATAGCTGGTGTGTGTGTGTTACATGACTACAGCTCCTATCATCCCCCCTGATAGCTGGTGTGTGTGTGTTACATGACTACAGCTCCCATCATCCCCCATGATAGCTGGTGTGTGTGTGTTACATGACTACGGCTCCCATCATCCCCCCTGATAGCTGGTGTGTGTGTGTGTGTTACATGACTACAGCTCCCATCATCCCCCCTGATAGCTGGTGTGTGTGTTACATGACTACAGCTCCCATCATCCCCCTTGATAGCTGGTGTGTGTGTGTGTGTTACATGACTACAGCTCCCATCATCCCCCTGATAGCTGGTGTTTGTGTCCCATCATTTCCCTGATAGATGAAGTGTTAGGCATCTTTCACACTATCCGTGCCGCGACCCGGCACGGATTCCCCCCCTGCCATCCAGCCGCAGAGATGACAGGAGAGCATGATGTGCTCTCCTGTCATCTCATCTACTACTCACCTACTCCCCGCACTGACCGGCTACACGCGCTCCCTGGAAGTGGCCGGGACTACGCTGCCAGAAGGTATCATAGTCCAGGCCACTTCTGCTGAAGATGAAGCCGGTCAGCACAGGGAGTAGGTGAGTAGTAGATGAGATGACAGGAGAGCACATCATGCTCTCCTGTCATCTCTGCGGCTGGGTGGTGGTGGTGGGGATCTGTGCCGCGATCCGCACTACGACATGTCCTATTTTTTCGCGGCGCAGGTCGCGGCACGGACCATCGTGTGAATGGCCACATTCACTTTAATGGGCCGTAAAATTGTCCGTGGTTGCTGATCCGCGACCACGGACAATTTTATGGGACGTGTGAAAGAGCCCTTAATGTAATGTCCCTTAATGTAAATAATGTCAACTTTATTTTTAAAGTTAAAAAATTAAAGGAACATAAATTGGTTCGATCGGACCTGACAGTTGGGGTGTGGGGGGAGGGGGGGTTTGAGGGGGCATTTCTAATATTGAGGGTTTTTTTGTGTTTTTTTTTTTAAATATAATTTATTAAGTATCGAATTGGTATCGAGCATTGAAAAAAAATGTTGGTATTGGTATCGAACTCAAAATTCTGGTATCGTGACATCACTATAACAAAGTATAACAAGCAGAGGGAGTTAGGATGGGGATCGCAGGAATAGACAGGGGGAGCTGGGACCAGGATGTGAAACCTAATAGCCAGCGCTGAGAGACTGCTTAGCTTTGTTTTAAGCTGACCAAGAGCCCGGTCAGGATCCTCATTGGACCGGCACTCTGATCCCCCAGGCTCCAGACCGGCAGAGGAACAAGTCAGTCAAAAAGCCACTCAGCTGCATCAATCAAGTCCAGCAGCTTCTCAGCTTAACTCCTGCATTGCAAGGAAGCTGAGAAGCAAGCGGGCGTGTCACTCAAAGGCAAACACCAGGTCCAGTTCACACCAGGTTACTGCACATTCCTGACAGTCGCTTTTTGGAATTGCTTGCCCCACTGCAACAAGGCCAGTTCTGTAAATGTCTGGTTCTGACACCACCTCCTTAACGCGATATTTGATGGATTCTCCTCTTCTCTCCTTTCATATATCAGTAGAGCGAATTCCCAGCAGCAACCAACTGGGACAGGAAAGAACCTTCCAAACGAGCCTGGCGCAGATGTAGGGAAATCCAGTGTATCATACACAACCAAGGAGAATCTCCAAGCGGTATAATATCATAACATACGCCAGGCTCGTTTGGAAGGTTCTTTCCTGTCCCAGTTGGTTGCTGCTGGGAATTCGCTCTACTGCTACTGTCTTCACCTCCCGGTTTATCTGTGAGGCACCTGTAGCCGGCTGCGGTGTTATATTGAGCTACTGATAGTGTTGTGCCTACATATGCACAACCTGTACAGGCAGGGGCGTAACTAGAAATGGCTGGGCCCCATAGCAAACTTTTGATTGGAGCCCCCCCCTCCTCGACCAACCACTATGCCATCAACACACCCAGCTCTACACAGGTCCTATACACCATATAAATTACACTGCAGTTATATTAAGTGACTCACAGGGGACGCCTTCTCTCATTAGAGTTGTTTCCTTTTCATTTTCTTCTCCATCTGTCCTGGGCCATTATAAGAACTCTGAGCCACGAATCCACAGAATCTGCCAGACAGACAAATTAGGCTCTGTGTAGACAGCTTATAGATTGCCCCTTGTTCAGTCCTCCATATAGATGGCCCCATGTGCATCTACTATAGTAGAGATCCCGCTCTGTGTAATCCATTTATAGTAGATGACACCCTCTGTGCATCACCTATATCAGAGGTAGGGAATCTCTGCTCTCCAGCTTCTGCAAAACTACAACTCCCATCATGTATGGACAGTCAAAAATAAAGCTGTAGTTTTGCAATAGCTGGAGAGCCAAGGTTCCCTATCCCTGCCCTACAGTATATGGTCCCCTCTGTGTAGTCCTCTTAGATGACCCCTCTGTGTCAACCCCCCCAGTGTAGTTCCCCTTATAGATGCCCCCTAGTCCCCTTCATAAATGGCCCCTCTGTGTAGTTCTCCTTTTAGATGGCCCACATTCCCCATAAAGGTAGCCCCCAGTGTTGTCCATCCCCGTCCCGCATATAGGTAGCCCCCAGTGTTGTCCATCCCCGTCCCGCATATAGGTAGCCCCCAGTGTTGTCCATCCCCCATATAGGTAGCCCCCAGTGTTGTGCATTCCCATCCCCCATATAGCCCCCAGTATTGTGCATCCCCCATATAGCCCCCAGTATTGTGCATCCCCCATATAGCCCCCAGTATTGTGCATCCCCCCATATAGCCCCCAGTATTGTGCATCCCCCATATAGCCCCCAGTATTGTGCATCCCCCATACAGCCCCCAGTATTGTGCATCCCCCCATATAGCCCCCAGTATTGTGCATCCCCATATAGCCCCCAGTATTGTGCATCCCCCATATAGCCCCCAGTGTTGTCCATCCTTAGCCCCCAGTATTGTGCATCCCCATCCCCACATAGCCCCCAGTATTGTGCATCCCCTTCCCCACATAGCCCCCAGTATTGTGCATCCCCTTCCCCACATAGCCCCCAGTATTGTGCACCCCTAGTCCACACATAGCCCCCAGTATTGTGCATCCCCTTCCCCACATAGCCCCCAGTATTGTGCATCCCCTTCCCCACATAGCCCCCAGTATTGTGCATCCCCTTCCCCACATAGCCCCCAGTATTGTGCATCCCCTTCCCCACATAGCCCCCAGTATTGTGCATCCCCTTCCCCACATAGCCCCCAGTATTGTGCACCCCTAGTCCACACATAGCCCCCAGTATTGTGCATCCCCTTCCCCACATAGCCCCCAGTATTGTGCATCCCCTTCCCCACATAGCCCCCAGTATTGTGCATCCCCTTCCCCACATAGCCCCCAGTATTGTGCATCCCCTTCCCCACATAGCCCCCAGTATTGTGCATCCCCTTCCCCACATAGCCCCCAGTATTGTGCATCCCCTTCCCCACATAGCCCCCAGTATTGTGCATCCCCTTCCCCACATAGCCCCCAGTATTGTGCATCCCCTTCCCCACATAGCCCCCAGTGTTGTGCATCCCCTTCCCCACATAGCCCCCAGTATTGTGCATCCCCTTCCCCACATAGCCCCCAGTATTGTGCATCCCCTTCCCCACATAGCCCCCAGTATTGTGCATCCCCTTCCCCACATAGCCCCCAGTGTTGTGCATCCCCTTCCCCACATAGCCCCCAGTGTTGTGCATCCCCTTCCCCACATAGCCCCCAGTATTGTGCATCCCCTTCCCCACATAGCCCCCAGTATTGTGCATCCCCTTCCCCACATAGCCCCCAGTATTGTGCATCCCCTTCCCCACATAGCCCCCAGTATTGTGCATCCCCTTCCCCACATAGCCCCCAGTATTGTGCATCCCCTTCCCCACATAGCCCCCAGTATTGTGCATCCCCTTCCCCACATAGCCCCCAGTATTGTGCATCCCCTTCCCCACATAGCCCCCAGTATTGTGCATCCCCTTCCCCACATAGCCCCCAGTATTGTGCATCCCCTTCCCCACATAGCCCCCAGTATTGTGCATCCCCTTCCCCACATAGCCCCCAGTATTGTGCATCCCCTTCCCCACATAGCCCCCAGTATTGTGCATCCCCTTCCCCACATAGCCCGCAGTGTTGCTCCTCTGATTAAAAAAACAAACAAACACATAACTCACCTAACCCCACGCTCCCCCGTCGGTCGCCGGTCTCCTCTTCTCTCTGCCTCCGCCCGATGAGCAGCCCTTTGGTGAAGTCCTGGCAGCGTCATCGCTGAGCACTCAGTGTGCGCGGCGGCGGCTGGGACTTCCGGTTTGTGTTCTTAGTACCGGAAGTCCCAGCCGCGGCGGCGCACACTGAGTGCTCAGCGATGACGCTGCCAGGACTTCACCAAAGAGCTGCTCATTGGGTGGGACACTCTTGTGATCGCAAGCGGAATGCTTGCTTGCGGTCACAAGAATGATTGACAGGGCGGGAAGCCTATGGCTTCTCGCGCTGTCAGTCAGAACACTGAACACCCGGGAGGCCCGCTCGGCCGCCGGGTGTTGCAAGCGGTCATCTTCGGGTGGCCGAGGCTACGGGCCCCCTGATGTTAGGGGCCCCGTAGCAGCCGCTACGGCTGCTACGGCGGTAGTTCCGCCCCTGTGTACAGGTGAGCATACACTCTTCACATCTTCTGCTTATTTTAAGCTGACCTTAATTACTGTACTAGAAGTCTTTGTGTTTTTTTTTCTCCTTTCATATATGTAAGACGACTGCAATTTTACCATTCTGTCTCAAATCTGGTGAGCCTGCATGAGAGAAGCCACATAGTGGGTTATTTGATAAGTGATTTGAAAGTCTGCACTACGGGACAAACACAGCCATGCGTCTGTCAGTACACTAGCGCGAACTTTGGATCTTCCAACATTATAACTAAAAAGAAAAACGCCGGGAGCTCCGAATTTCACTCCGCAGAACACCATCTGTGCACGGACTGGTTTCTGTGGACATGTGAATGCCCCCTAACTATGGCCTACAAAACCGATGCCTACTCTTTGGTAGTGATGTTTTGCATCTTGACACCCCCTCCTGTCCTGGGTTTAGATATGGGCTTGCCTAAATACCCAGGTTAGTTGCTTTTTCTACTGCAGAAATGCCACAGATTTTTACACAGCTTTCAGCTCATATAATGCAAAGGTGAAACAAAACAGGTTGTAGTTCTTAAGCGCTTAAGTGACTGGGTGTGACTCTGCTTGTTATTTAGTGTCAGACATTTCGTTTCGTTTCTTTCTTCTTCTTCTTCTGTCAGCCATGGCGTCTGTTATTCTCAGAGACGAGCTGCTCTGCTCCATCTGTTTATTTTTATTTAAGGATCCTGTAATGCTGAAATGTGGTCACAACTTCTGCCGGGTCTGTATTGGTCGTGTGCTGGATACACAGGACGGATCTGGAGATTATTCCTGTCCTGAATGCAGAAAAAGATTTCGGCAGCGGCCTGCACTGATGAGGGACATAAATCTCCATAATGTAGCAGAACGTTTCCTGTTTACGCGGTCAAAACAAGCGGAGATCACCGGGATCTGCTGCACTTACTGTGTGGACTCTGCTGTACCTGCTGTGAAATCCTGTCTGCACTGTGAGGCTTCTCTGTGTGATAAACACCTGAGAGCTCACAACAAGTCACCAGAACACGTCTTATCTGATCCCAGCACTTCCCTGGAGAAGAGGAAATGTTCTGTCCATAAGAAGATCCTGGAATATTACTGCACGGACGACGCTGCTTGTATCTGTGTGTCCTGCAGATTGGATGGAGAACATCAAGGACATCAGGTGGAGATGCTGGATGAGGCCTCTGAGAAGAAGAAGAAGAAACTGAGAAATGTTCTCCAGAAACTGATGACAAAAAGAGAGGAGACTGAGGAAAGAGTCCAGAGTGTGGAGGAGCGCAGGAGAAAAGCTCAAGAAAAAGCAGCTGGAGAAGCCGAGAGAGTCACTGCCCTGTTTACAGACATCAGGAGACGGCTGGACGACCTGGAGAAGAGGGTCCTGAGCGAGATCTCCAGGCAGGAAAAGGAAGAGTCACTGTCACTGTCCGCTCTGATCCAGCAACTGGAAATAAAGAAGGACGAGCTGTCCAGGAAGATGAGACACATTGAGGAGCTGTGTAACATGGCGGATCCACTGACTGTCTTACAGGAACCAGACACAGGGGACTTGTGTGATCCTGAGGAGGAGGGAGGTGATGAGGACACAGGGGGACATGATAGACAGCTCCATGATGTAGATGATCTGGATGTGGCTGTGATCTTGGACACATTCCGCACATTATGTGACATAATATCAGGTATAAGGATCTATGGGGAGGGTCCTGCAGACATATTACTGGATGTAAACACAGCTCATAATAATCTCCTTATATCAGATGATATGAAAACCGCAACCAGGACGCGAGAGAAGCAGAATCGTCCAGAAACAGCACAAAGATTCAAGGGTTATTGTCCTCAGGTGATGAGCAGCAGGAGATTCTCCAAGGGGCGACATTACTGGGATGTGGAGATTACTAGATCAGGATATTGGATGGTGGGGATGTGTTATCCCAGTATAGACAGGAGAGAGGGTCAGTCACGAATTGGATATAATAACAAGTCCTGGGGTATGAGGAGGGGTAATAATCAGTATTCAGTGATACATGACAGTAAAGTTATCCAGTTACCTGACAATATCTCCAGTGATAAAGTCAGGATCTGTCTGGATTATAAGGCCGAGCGGCTGTCCTTTTATGAGCTGTGTGACCCCATCAGACACTTACACACCTTCACCGCCACCTTCACCGAGCCCCTTCATGCTGTATTTTGTGTATATTGGGTAAAAAGTGGTGGACGCTATGTAGAAAGTTGGTTAAGGCTTAAAGGGAATGTGTAACCTAAATTTTAGTTTACTAACTAGAGTCAGATAATAAATCTTATTCTTTTATTCTAATCTGTTTCTATTCTTTGACTTTCATTTTTATTTATTTCACTATTTGTAGACTGTGGGGATATGGGGGCTGCCATATTGCCTGAGCTGTTTTTAACAGCGTTTGTGACATGTTTTATAGCAAGACTCAAGGACATAGATGACAATAGGCAGAGTCTGTTCCTTTGTGATTAATGTGAAACATTACTAAGCGTGCTCTGCGACCTTCGAAAATTCCACAGGGAGCAGCTATTGTCTCCTCTACCTACTGGTCACATGGTGCTTTAGTGCTGTACAGATCACTTTACAGCAGCCTTCTCTTATCACTACAGACACAACAGGAAGTCTCAGTTTTAGCCCCAGTAGTGAGAATGAAAACTGCAAGATCTCAGTATTATTTTATAGTATAGATAGAAAAATGGAAGATTAGAAAAAAAGCATCATATCTGTAGTATTGCTATTTTTCCTCTCACTGAGAGCAATACACTTTTTTTTCTATTGGCTATGCTATGCTCACGTACATTACGTACATTACACCTTTGGCATATGTCGGAATACCTTTTTTTCCTGTATCCTGACCTATACCAGCAATATACTGCACTTAATGGGGTTTTCCAAACAAAAATGATTGATGGCCTAGGCATAGATTTTTGCTCAGTAAACACTATAGATAGATGGGAACACAATCTAGCACCAATCTTTTTCTCCATGCTACTATTGACAGAGAAGATCCACATAGCTGCCTACATAAGAATGTACTGAAAATAAAATAAATCCTAAAATCTATATAAAAAAATATTGTTTTAGAAGTAACTGTAACGCCTGGAGTCGTGGATCCACTGAACCGTCACTAGCGATGGTATTAACCGCACCAGGGAGCGGAGTCTAAGGGGCCGCTGGTTTTCACCAGAGCCCGCCGCAAGGCGGGATGGACTTGCTGCGGCAGGCGACCCCCAGGTCGCTACCCCTGGCTTGGTTGCTAGTGACAGCAGGCGAGGCGTGGCAGGAGCAGTAGGCAGAAGATGTGCAGGCAGAGGTCTGTAGGCTTAACTGCAGGTGGCAGGCAGTGCTCAGGAACAATGGTTAAGCAGCGGACAGGGACTAGGGACCGGGACAGCGGACAGGGACTAGGAACAGGGACTGAGGTCAGGAACAACAGGGAGCTGGGCCAAACGCTATGGGAAGCATGTAGAGGCTCCAACACGAGGGACAGGGCATGCTGGGATTTATAGGGAGTGATTGTGTGCATACACCAATTAGGGGCGGACTGGCCCTTTAAATCTGAGACAGCCGGCGCGCGCCCTAGGAGGCGGGGAGGCGCGCGCCGGCCGGCACAGACGGAGACAGGAGCGGAGCGAGGTAAGGCGCCCCCCTGGGCCGAACAGGAAGCAGCGCCGGGTCCCTGCACATGGACCCCGGCGGCTGCATGGGGAAGAGAGAGGTCGCAGCGGCGGCCCGGAACACGGGACGCCGCCGCGGCCCGGAGCACGGGACGCCGCCGCGGCTGTGACAGTAACACATTATGAAGCATAGGCTAATCGGCCCTTAACCCCTTAACCTCTTAAGGACCCATGACGTACCGGCACGTCATGGATCACTGTCACTTAAGGACCCATGACGTACCGGTACGTCAGCCCTTTAAACGGGCGCCGCGGCCGGCCGGGTCCCGATCGGGGGAGATAGCCTGCTATAATACATAGCAGGCCATCTCTCCCTGTCGGCATGGAGGGTTGTTAACCCCCCCCATGCCGACGATCGCCGCTATTGGCTGATAAGCCCATAGCGGCGATCGGAACCTTTCCGGGCCATCGGTGGCCCGATGACCCGGAAAAAAATGGCGGTCGGTGCTGTCCGAGGACGGCACCGACCGCCATTACTGTAAAAAGTAATGGTGGTCACGGTACCACCGTCCCGATCGCCGTGAACGACCGGCCAGCCGGCCGGCCGTTCACGGCGATCAAAGTCCCCACAAGTAATAAATACCTGCTCCGGACCCCTCAGCTACCTAGCTGAGGGGTCCGGAGCAGGTATTTGTACATTACTCACCTGTCCCGGGGTCCTGATCGGCGTCTTCCGGGTTCCCGGCGTCCTCTCCATCTTGTCGGGACTTCGGCTTCTTCCGTGAGTCCCGATCGGCTTCTTCCGGCTCCAGCGTCGTCTTTTTTCGTCTTTTTCCGGCTCCAGCGTCGTCTATTTTCGGATCTTGCGCTCTGCTGCCCCCTAGCGGCTGATAAGTGTAATACACGTATCAGCCACTACAGGGATGTTCAGAATGTAGTAAAAAAAAAAAAAATTTTCCCAATTTTTTTTTTTTCTATTTTCCGCACCCTATCGCCGCTGAGTGTTGATCAGCATCGCACGAAAGTGCGCTGCTAATCAGCAACTCCTCCTTTTTGGCGTAGGGTGTTTTTTTTTTATATCCTACTGCCACGGTCTGCTGATAAGTGCCGAACATAAGTGCGGCATTTGTCAGCAACACCATTTTTGGCGTAGGTTTTTTTTGTATACTTACTGTAAAAAACACGTAAAAAAACACTACATTACACCACACTACATTGAATAAAGTTTTACACTACACCACTACATACCCCATATACTAGTCCCCATATAAAGATGGCCCCCAGGGTGTTTTCGGTATCGGACGCATACGTTATTATTGCCTCCGACACCGAAACAGCCAGTGAGGATGAATGGGGGGTCCTTTGTTCCTCCATTCATCCTCATCCTCCTCATCATCCAGTGACGTGTCTGGGGGTAGCGTAGCGTACGCTGCCCCCCAGACATGTCTTTTCTGCCAGTACCGTCCCAATAAGAGATGACGGTATGGCGTGAAATTCTACAAACTCTGTGAGAGTACCTCAGGGTACACTTACAGACTTAGGGTACGTGCACACTGCGGAATGGCGAAGGATAACCCTTCGTGCATTCCGCAGCTGGCACTCGCCGGCGGACTGATGCAGGGGTGCGTCTCCGCCCGTGTCATAGACTCTATCCTATGCACGGGCGGATTCCATCATCCGTCATTCCATCAACACGTTGGACGCAGAGCGGAATCCGCCCGTGCATAAAATGGAGTCTACGACACGGACGGAGACGTGCGCCTGCATCAGTCCGCCAGCGGGTGCCAACTGCAGAATGCACAAAGGGTTATCCTTCGCGATTCCGCAGTGTGCACGTACCCTTAGAGTGTATGAAGGAAGGGACACTCGAATCCAGCCCCCAGATGCCCACTCCCCCCCCCATCCTCGGAGTTAGTGGGGAGATCGTCCGGGAACTGATCTTCCCACTGCTGGATAAAGGTCACCACCTGTACGGGATAACTTTTATACCAGCACCCCCCTCTTCCGGTCCCTCGCTGCCTGAGCTACTGTAGCTTGCGGCACGATCCGAAAATATCAGAAGCCGTAACAGAGCCCTAATATTTAGCAGCCATGGAGCGGACCCAGCGCTTCTGGATATGAAGGACCCCGTATCGCACCAGGACAACATTTTCCAGGTGACGTCCCCCACACTGGAGAACAGGAGACCCCAGAAGAAGTGCAGAGTGTGGCGTAACAGGGGGATCAGGAAGGACAACATTTTCCAGTGTGACACCTGTCCTGATCCCCCCGGCCTCTGCATACTGGATCGCTCCAAGGCGCACCACACGTCACTGGGGTTCTACATTATCTAAATTCTGTCCCTTATTCCTATTTCAGGGGTCATGTTGATCCAGGGATTATTCTAATCGCCATTATGGAGTCGGGAAGGAATTTTTCCCTGTGATGAGGCTACTGTCGTCTGCCTCACGAGGGTTTTTTGCCTTCCTCTGGATCAACACAGGTTGAATTTGATGGACACCTGTCATTTCCAACCTTATAAACTAATAATTGGCCTAATACCCCCAAATAAATTAGAATTGTCCCTTTTTCCCCAGCTAAGTAGGTATGGCCGCCATTCCCATTAGAGGATGCCATGATGCAATTACAAAGCCTCTGTGCGGCCAGGACAGTAGAAACCCCCCACAAGTGACCCCATTCTGGAAACTACACCCCATAAGGAATCTAACAAGTGGGGCAGCGGGTATATGGCCCCCTGGTGACGGCCACATTTGGGACGTGAAAATGAAAAAAATGGTATTTTTTATTTTCACGGCACATGTTCTACACATGTGCCCATCACTAGTGGGGTCCATATGCTCACTGCACCCCTTGTTAGATTCCTTATGGGGTGTAGTTTCCAGAATTGGGTCACTTGTGGGGGGTTTCTACTGTTCTGGCAGCACAGGAGCTTTGTAATTGCGACATGGCCTCCATCCCCCATTCCAGCCTCTAAATGGCGCTCTGTCCTTTTAGTGACTTGCCCTGTGCCCATATGGCAAATTATGTCCACATGTGGGGTATTTTCGTACTCAGGGGAAACTACCCTACACGTTTTGTGTTCATTTTCTTTTTTAACCCCTTGTGGAAATGGAAAAAAATCAAGGCTAGACCAACATTTAGTGTAATTTTTTTAAAATTTTTACTCTAAATCATTGATCTTGTCTTGATTTTTTCATTTTCACAAGGGGTTAAAAGATAAAAAAAAACACAATGTGTAGAGCAATTTCCCCTGAGTACGGAAATACCCCACATGTGGACATAAAGCGCCATGCGGGTGCAGGGTAAGCCTCCGAAGGGAAGAAGCGCCATTTGGTTTTTGAAGGCTGGATTTGGATGGAATGGATTTCGAGGGGCCATGTTGCATTCAAAAGGCCTCTGTGTTGCCAAGACAGTTAAACCCCCCACAAGTGACCCTATTATGGAAACTACACCCCTCAAGGAATGTAACAAGGGGTGTAGTGAGCATATGGACCCCACTGGTGACGGGCACAAATGTGGAACAATGTGGCGTGAAAATGAAATATTAAATTTTTTACACTATAATGTTGGTCTAGCCTTGAATTTATCATTTTCACAAGGGGTTAAAAGAGAAAAAAAACACACAAAATGTGTAGAGCAATTTCCCCCGAGTCCGTAAATACCCCACATGTGGACATAAAGCGCCATGTGGGCGCAGGGCAAGCCTCCGAAGGGAAGGAGCGCCATTTGGATTTTAGAGGTTGGATTTGGCTAGAATGGATGATGAACGCCATGTCGCATTTACAGAGCCCTTGTGCTGCCAAAACACTGTAAACCCCCCACAAGTGACCCCATTCTGGAAACTGCACCCCTCAAGGAATCTAACAAGGGGTGCAGTGAGGATATGGACCCCTTGATGACGGGCACATTTGTGCCATGAAAGTGAAAAAATGAAAATTTTCACTTTCACGTCACATTTTTCCACATTTGTGCCCGTCACCAGTGGGGTCCATATGCTCACTGCACCCCTTGTTAGATTCCTTGAGGGGTGTAGTTTCCAGAATGGGGTCACTTGTGGGGGGTTTCCAGTGTCTTGGCAGCACGAGGGCTCTGTAAATGCGACATGGCCCTTGAAATCCATTCCAGTGAAATCCAGCTTCCAAAAGCCAATTGGCGCTCCTTCCCTTTGGAGGCTCGTCCTGCGCCCGCTTGGCACTTTATCGCCACATGTGGGGTATTTCCGTACTCGGGAGAAACTGCGCTACATGTTTTGTGTTTTTTTTTTCCTTTTATCCCTTTGTGAAAATGAAAAATTGAAGGCTAGAACAACATTTTAGTGTAAAAAATACTTTAGTCTTTTTTCAAGCCATATTGTTTGGAAAATCTGTGAAGCACCTGTGGGGTCCAGATGCTCACCGCACCCCTTGTTACATTCCTTGAGGGGTGCAGTTTTCTAAATGGTGTCCCTTTAGGGGTGTTTTTTAGGTTTTGGCACCCCAGAGCCTCTGCCAACCTGAAGTGGTACAGTCAAAAATGACCAAAAATAACGGAGCCATTGAAATTCACTAGGCGCTCCCTTATATCTGAGGCTTGTGGTTGTGTCAAATAGCGCAATAGGGCCACATATGGGGTATTTCTATAAACTGCAGAAACGGGGCAATCAATATTGGGGTGCATTTCTCTGGTAATAGGTTTATAATTATGAAAAATATTGGATTACAATAAAATCTCTGCACAGAAAATTAAAATTTTCAAATTTCTTACACACTTAGCTTTTATTTCTGTGACTCCCCTAAAGGGTTAAAAAAACTTTCTGGATGTGCTTTTGCAGAGTTTAGGGGGTGCAGTTTCTGAAATGGGGTGCTTCGTGGGGCTTTCTAACACACAGTCCCCTCAAATACACTTTAAACCTGAACAGTTCCCTAAAAATATCTGATTTTGAAATTTTACTGAAAATTTGGAAATTTGCTGCTAATGTTTTAAGCTTCCTATTGTCTAAAAAAAATGAAAGATAGTTTAATAAATGCCGCCAACATAAAGTAGACATGTTGCTAATGCTATTTAATATATAATTTATGTGGTATAACCATTTTCTGTATAAGCAGAAAAGTTTTAAAGTTGGAAAAATGCATTTTTTCACAATTTTTCACGCTATTTTGGGTTTTTTCATAAAGATTCGTTATAAGTATCGACTCCAATTTACAAGAAATGTGAAGTACAATATGTCACGAGAAAACAATCTCAGAATCAGCCGGATAGGTAAAAGCATCCCGAAGTTATTAATGAATAAAGTGACACTGGTCAAATTCATAAAATTTGCTCCGGTCCTTAAGGCCATTTCAGGCCCGGTCCTTAAGGGGTTAAGGACAGAGCCTGAAATGGCCTTAATGACAGAGACAAATTTTATGAATATGACCAGTGTCACTTTATTCATTAATAACTTCGGGATGCTTTTACCTATCCGGCTGATTCTGAGATTGTTTTCTCGTGACATATTGTACTTCACATTTCTGGTAAATCGGAGTCGATACTCATAACGAATCTTTATGAAAAAAACCCAAATAATGTGAAAAGATTTGAAAAAATGCATTTTCCCAACTTTGAAACTTTTTTGCTTATACAGAAAGTGGTTATACCACATAAATTAAATATTAAATAGCATTAGCAACATGTCTAATTTATGTTGGCAGCATTTATTAAACGATCTTTCATTTTTTTTAGACAATAGGAAGCTTAAAACATTAGCAGCAAATTTCCAAATTTTCAGTAAAATTTCAAAATCAGATATTTTTAGGGACCTGTTCAGGTTTAAAATGTATTTGAGGGGCCTGTATGTTAGAAAGCCCCACAAAGCACCCCATTTCAGAAACTGCACCCCCCACACTCTGCAAAAGCATATCCAGAAAGTGTTTTAACCCTTTAGGGGAGTCACAGAAATAAAAGCCAAGTGTGTAAGAAATTTGAAAATTTAAATTTTCTGTGCAGAGATTTTATTGTAATCCAATATTTTTCATAATTATAAACCTATTACCAGAGAAATGCACCCCAATAATTATTGCCCTGTTTATGCAGTTTATATAAATACCCCATATGTGGCCCTATTGCGCTATTTGACGCAACCACAAGCCTCAGATATAAAGGAGCGCCTAGTGAATTTCAATGCCTCCGTTATATTTGGTCATTTTTGACTGTACCACTTCAGGTTGGCAGAGGCTCTGGGGTGCCAAAACCTAAAAAACACCCCTAAAGGGACACCATTTAGAAAACTACACCCCTCAAGGAATGTAACAAGGGGTGCGGTGAGCATCTGGACCCCACAGGTGCTTCACAGATTTTCCGAACAATATGGCGTGAAAAAAGAAAAAAATATTTTTTACACTAAAACGTTGTTCTAGCCTTCAATTTTTCATTTTCTTAAAGGGATAAGAGGCAAAAAAAGACAAAAAATGTGTAGCGCAGTTTCTCCCGAGTACAGAAATACCCCACATGTGGCAATAAAGTGCCAAGGGGGCGCAGGACGAGCCTCCAAAGGGAAGGAGCGCCAATTGGCTTTTGGAAGCTGGATTTCACTGAAAAGGATTTCAAGGGCCATGTCGCATTTACAGAGCCCTCGTGCTGCCAAGACACTGGAAACCCCCCACAAGTGATTCCATTCTGGAAACTACACCCCTCAAGGAATCTAACAAGGGGTGCAGTAAGCATATGGACCCCACTGGTGACGGGCACAAATGTGGAACAATGTGACGTGAAAGGGAAAAATGTCATTTTTTCACTTTCATGGCACAAATGTGTCCGTCATCAAGGGGTCCATATCCTCACTGCACCCCTTGTTAGATTCCCTGAGGGGTGCAGTTTCCAGAATGGGGTCACTTGTGGGGGGTTTCCAGTGTTTTGGCAGCACGAGGGCTCTGTAAATGCGACATGGCGTTCATCATCCATTCTAGCCAAATCCAACCTCCAAAATCCAAATGGCGCTCCTTCCCTTCGGAGGCTTGCCCTGCACCCACATGGCGCTTTATGTCCACATGTGGGGTATTTACGGACTCGGGGGAAATTGCTCTACACATATTGTGTGTTTTTTTCTCTTTTAACCCCTTGTGAAAATGATAAATTCAAGGCTAAACCAACATTATAGTGTAAAAAATGTAATATTTCATTTTCACGCCACATTGTTCCACATTTGTGCCCGTCACCAGTGGGGTCCATATGCTCACTACACCCCTTGTTACATTCCTTGAGGGGTGCAGTTTCCATAATGGGGTCACTTGTGGGGGGTTTCAACTGTCTTGGCAACACAGGGGCCTTTTGAATGCAACATGGCCCCTCGAAATCCATTCCATCCAAATCCAGCCTTCAAAAACCAAATGGCGCTCCTTCCCTTCGGAGGCTTACCCTGCACCCGCATGGCGCTTTATGTCCACATGTGGGGTATTTACGGACTCGGGGGAAATTGCGCTACACATTTTGTTTTTTTTCTCCTCTTTTAACCCCTTGTGAAAATGATAAATTCAAGGCTAGACCAACATTATAGTGTAAAAAATGTAATATTTCATTTTCACGCCACATTGTTCCACATTTGTGTCCGTCACCAGTGGGGTCCATATGCTCACTACACCCCTTGTTACATTCCTTGAGGGGTGCAGTTTCCATAATGGGGTCACTTGTGGGGGGTTTCAACTGTCTTGGCAACACAGGGGCCTTTTGAATGCAACATGGCCCCTCGAAATCCATTCCATCCAAATCCAGCCTTCAAAAACCAAATGGCGCTCCTTCCCTTCGGAGGCTTACCCTGCACCCGCATGGCGCTTTATGTCCACATGTGGGGTATTTCCGTACTCAGGGGAAATTGCTCTACACATTAAATGTTTTTTTTTATC
Source organism: Dendropsophus ebraccatus (assembly GCF_027789765.1). NCBI lineage: Eukaryota > Metazoa > Chordata > Amphibia > Anura > Hylidae > Dendropsophus > Dendropsophus ebraccatus. The sequence continues at coordinate 12,750,370 of NC_091454.1, read as the reverse complement.
TTTTAACCCCTTGTGAAAATGAAAAAACAAGATTAATAATTTAGAGTAAAAATTTTACAAAAATTACACTAAATGTTGGTCTAGCCTTGATTTTTTTCCATTTCCACAAGGGGTTAAAAAAGAAAATGAACACAAAACGTGTAGGGTAGTGTCCCCTGAGTACGAAAATACCCCACATGTGGGCATAATGTGCCATATGGGCACAGGGCAAGTCACCAAAGGGACAGAGCGCCATTTAGAGGCTGGAATGGAGGATGGAGGCCATGTCGCAATTACAAAGCTCCTGTGCTGCCAGGTCAGTAGAAACCCCCGACAAGTGACCCCATTCTGGAAACTACACCCCATAAGGAATCTAACAAGGGGTGCAGTGAGCATATGGACCCCACTGGTGACGGGCACTTACGTAGAACATGTGCCGAGAAAATAAAAAATACAATTTTTTTCATTTTCACGTCCCAAATGTGGCCGTCACCAGGGGGCCATATCCCCGCTGACCCCCTTGTTAGATTCCATATGGGGTGTAGTTTCCAGAATGGGGTCACTTGTGGGGGGTTTCTACTGTCCTGGCTGCACAGAGGCTTTGTAATTGCATCATGGCATCCTCTAATGGGAATGGCGGCCATACCTATTTAGCTGGGGAAAAAGGGACAATTCTAATTTATTTGGGGGTATTAGGCCAATTATTAGTTTATAAGGTTGAAAATGACAGGTGTCCATCAAATTCAACCTGTGTTGATCCAGAGGAAGGCAAAAAACCCTCGTAATGCAGACGACAGTAGCCTCATCACAGGGGAAAAATTCCTTCCCGAATCCATAATGGCGATCAGAATAATCCCTGAATCAACGTGACCCCTGAAATAGGAATAATGGACAGAATTTAGATAATGTAGAACCCCAGTGACGTGTGGTGCGCCTTGGAGCGATCCAGTATGCAGAGGTCGGGGCGATCAGGACAGGTGTCACACTGGAAATGGTGTCCTTCCTGATCCCCCTGTTACGCCACACTCTGCACTTCTTCTGGGGTCTCCCTTTCTCCAGTGTGGGGGACGTCACCTGGAAAATGTTGTCCTGGTGCGATACGGGGTCCTTCATATCCAGAAGTGCTGGGTCCGCTCCATGGCTGCTAAATATTAGGGCGCTATTACTACTTCTGATATTTACGGATCGTGCCGCAAGCTACAGGGCAGCGAGGGACCGGAAGAGGGGGTGCTGGTATAAAAGTTATCCCCGTACAGGTGGTGACCTTTATCCAGCAGTGGGAAGATCAGTTCCCGGACGATCTCCCCATTAACTCCGAGGATGGGGGGGGAGGGGGCATCTGGGGGCATCTGGGGGCTGGATTCGGGTGTCCCTTCCTCCATACACTCTAAGGGTACATGCACACTGCGGAATCGCGACAGATAACCCTTCACGCATTCCACAGCTGGCACCCGCCGGCGGACTGATGCGGGCGCACGTCTCCACACGTGTCATAGACTCCATTCTATGCACGGGCGGATTCCGCTCTCCGTCCAACGTGTTCATTCTTTGGATGGACGACGGATTCCGCCCGTGCATAGAATGGAGTCTATGACACGGATAGAGACATGCGCCCGCATCAGTCCGCCGGCGGGTGCCAGCTGCGGAATGCACAAAGGGTTATCCTTCGCCATTCCGCAGTTTGCACGTACCCGAAATCTGTAAGTGTACCCTGAGGTACTCTCACAGAGTTTGTAGAATTTCACACCATACCGCCATCTCTTATTGGGACGGTACTGGCGGAAAAGACGTGTCTGGGGGGCAGCGTACGCTACGCTACCCCCAGACACGTCACTGGATGATGAGGATGAATGGAGGAAAGAAGGATCCCCCCCATTCATCCTCACTGGCTGTTTCGGTGTCGGAGGCAATAATAACGTATCCCTCTGACACCGAAAACACCCTGGGGGCCATCTTTATACGGGGATTGGTATATGGGGTATGTAGTGGTGTAGTGTCAAACTTTATTCAATGTAGTGTGGTGTAATGTAGTGTTTTTTACGTGTTTTTTTTACAGTAAGTATAAAAAAAAACCTACGCCAACAAAGGAGTTGCTGATGAATGCCGCACTTATGTGCGGCACTTATAAGCAGACCGTGGCAGTAGAATATAGAAAAAAAACACCCTACGCCAAAAAGGAGGAGTTGCTGATTAGCAGCGCACTTTCGTGCGATGCTGATCAACACTCAGCGGCGATAGGGTGCGGAAAATAGAAAAAAAAAAATTTGGGAAAAAAAAATAATTTTTTTTAATATTCTGAATATCCCTGTAGCTGCTGATAAGTGTATTACACATATCAGCCGCTAGGGGGCAGCAGAGCGCAAAATCCGGAAAATGACGAGGCTGGAGCCGAAAATAGCCGAAAGAAGACGACGAGGACCGCCGGAAAGACCCGAAGACCGAACGGAATGACGGAGGACGCCGCGAACCCGGAAGACGCCGATCAGGAGCCCGGGACAGGTGAGTAATGTACAAATACCTGCTCTGGACCCCTCGGCTCTCTAGCTGAGGGGTCCAGGGCAGGTATTTACTATTTTGCTGGACTCTGATCGCCGTGCCACCGGCCCGATCGCCGTGAACGGCCGGCCGGCCGTTCACGGCGATCGGGCCGGTGGCACGGCGATCAACATTACTTTTTACAGTAATGGCGGTCGGTGCCGTCCTCGGACAGCACCGACCGCCATTTTTTTCCGGGTCATCGGGTCACCGATGACCCGGAAAGGTTCCGATCGCCGCTATTGGCTGATCTGAATTGATCAGCCTATAGCGGCGATCGTAAGCACGGGGGGTGTTAACCACCCCCCGTGCCGTGAAGCTATGATGGCCTGCTATACATTATAGCAGGCCATCTTCCCCGACCGCTGTGTGTGAACACGCAGCGATCGGGGAAACATCGGGCGTACCCATACGCCCGTTTGCGTTAAAGCCCAGGCAACGGGGGCGTATGGGTACGCCCGATGTCGTTAAGGGGTTAATGTTGTTACTGTGTTTGTGTACATCCTATAAAATTTGGTAATTGAAGGTAAGTGCCCACTCCCATAGGTACACTGCAGCCAAGGTGCTAGTCTCTTCTTATGTGCTCTGTGTAGACACTTTACCACCAGAAGTATCCCCTCCATATGGAAGATGTCACAGCTGTAGTGAGAAGTGGTCAGTCTGAAGGGAGAAAGAAGAATTTGAAAAAAAAATTTTTTTTTGAATGTTAATTTATTTGTATTAATACAGACAACTATGAAATTCCTTAAAGTGACTCTGTACCCACAATCTGCCCCCCAAAGCGCTTGTACCGTCAGCTGCTTTTATTCCAAGATCTGTCCTGCAGTCTGTTCGGCAGGTGATGCAGCTGTGTCAAATTGGCGTGGCCTAGAGTACCTATGCCCTAGGATTATGTTGCCCCTCCATCCCTCCTCTCTTCACCATTAGGAACACTCCCAGGCAGGATTTCTGCTATTCATCACACTGAACACTGCACATGTGCTGGATTGTTAAAGGGGTTATCCAGCGCTACAAAAACATGGCTACTTTTCCCCCTACTGTTGTCTCCAGTTCAGGTGTGGTTTGCAATTAAGCTCCATTTACTTCAATGGAACTGAGATTCAAAACCCCACCCAAACAGGATATGACCTCACAGAACAGGAGGTGGTAACAGAAAGCAAAGGCATATGAGAAATTACCTCACCAATAACTAGATAACTCGATAAAACCATGGCCACAGCTGGCAGCATACACATATCCGACATGGTATAGAGCAGCTATGACACTGAATACAGTAAAGCATATAATATAATGTTATTAAAAACTGCTCACTATCTGGCTTTGACTGGTGAAAACAAATATCTAGGTGATAAGTTCACTTTAGATATACAGTTATACTTGTTATGCTTAAAGTGTACAGCTAGATGGCAGCCCGTTGGCTTGGCTGATGTGAGTGCAGGTTACCCATTTACTATCTGCCAGTAAGATAAGTAACAAAGTGCAAAGTACATCAAAGCAGCAGGGTAGGGCAATTGCTAGTACCTTAAGAGTTATGCGTTTTCATCAGAACCTCTCTTTGAACAAAAACTGAATGTATTTATATTATATTTATTCTTCTGCATCAACATCTCCTTTAAGACTTGCAAATATATGGTGACAAGAGGGCCAAACTTAGACCCCACATTCTACCAGACTGTGTGGACCTGTTTATGACCTATTATGCAGGATCAACTGAGCACACTGGCTTTTGGTAGATCTGACGGGCATGGGCCCTGCAATGGATAACTGGAATAAAAACCTTTGCTTGGGAGCCTCTTGTACAACTCATGCTAATAGTAAAACAGCCCTGCTACACTATTCAAGGCCCACTCACTGTGGCCTAAAAAAAACATGGTGATGTCATGAACCGCTGGAACCTAGAGATGTGGTGGCTGCTACAGAGGATAATGGATGGGGGATGCTCAGTGTCCCTCCGGCACCCCCATCCAGCCCGCACAGCTCTGGAAGTTCCAGCGGGTCGTGACATCACCATTTTATCCAGAAAGTGAAGCCTAGATGCATTAGTAAGTGCAGGGAAAAAAGCACTTTATAAGCATTTCCCGTAATAAGTGTATATTGGGGATTTGTATAACTTTTGGGGGGCAATACAATACTTCAAAAAAAAATTTAACCGGACTTCTCAAAGTTTTGCATCTTCTAACCCCCTCCTCTCCTGGATTCAGCTAAGAGGTTACCCGGCGTCTTTTATGGCTCGTTACCTAAATCATCAGGTTAGTCGCTCTTTATATTGCAGAAATGCCACTGATCTTTACAGCAGATTTAACCCCTTTTAATGCAAAATTTGCAGGTGAAACAAATGAATTTTGCTATGCAATGGCAACAGTTTCATCAATGAACAAGTTTTCCAATGTGGCAACATTAACCCCTTAAGGACCGGGCCTGAAATGGCCTTAAGGACCGGAGCAAATTTTATGAATTTGACCAGTGTCACTTTATTCATTAATAACTTCGGGATGCTTTTACCTATCCGGCTGATTCTGAGATTGTTTTCTCGTGACATATTGTACTTCACATTTCTTGTAAATTGGAGTCGATACTTATAACGAATCTTTATGAAAAGACCCAAAATAGCGTGAAAAATTGTGAAAAAATGCATTTTTCCAACTTTAAAACTTTTCTGCTTATACAGAAAGTGGTTATACCACATAAATTATATATTAAATAGCATTAGCAACATGTCTACTTTATGTTGGCGGCATTTATTAAACTATATTTCATTTTTTTAGACAATAGGAAGCTTAAAACATTAGCAGCAAATTTCCAAATTTTCTGTAAAATTTCAAAATCAGATATTTTTAGGGAACTGTTCAGGTTTAAAGTGTATTTGAGGGGACTGTGTGTTAGAAAGCCCCACGAAGCACCCCATTTCAGAAACTGCACCCCCTAAACTCTGCAAAAGCACATCCAGAAAGTTTTTTAACCCTTTAGGGGAGTCACAGAAATAAAAGCTAAGTGTGTAAGAAATTTGAAAATTTTAATTTTCTGTGCAGAGATTTTATTGTAATCCAATATTTTTCATAATTATAAACCTATTACCAGAGAAATGCACCCCAATATTGATTGCCCCGTTTCTGCAGTTTATAGAAATACCCCATATGTGGCCCTATTGCGCTATTTGACGCAACCACAAGCCTCAGATATAAGGGAGCGCCTAGTGAATTTCAATGGCTCCGTTATTTTTGGTCATTTTTGACCGTACCACTTCAGGTTGGCAGAGGCTCTGGGGTGCCAAAACCTAAAAAACACCCCTAAAGGGACACCATTTAGAAAACTACACCCCTCAAGGAATGTAACAAGGGGTGCGGTGAGCATCTGGACCCCACAGGTGCTTCACAGATTTTCCAAACAATATGGCTTGAAAAAAGACTAAAGTATTTTTTACACTAAAATGTTGTTCTAGCCTTCAATTTTTCATTTTCACAAAGGGATAAAAGGAAAAAAAAAACACAAAACATGTAGCGCAGTTTCTCCCGAGTACGGAAATACCCCACATGTGGACATAAAGTGCCAAGCGGGCGCAGGACGAGCCTCCAAAGGGAAGGAGCGCCAATTGGCTTTTGGAAGCTGGATTTCACTGGAATGGATTTCAAGGGCCATGTCGCATTTACAGAGCCCTCGTGCTGCCAAGACACTGGAAACCCCCCACAAGTGACCCCATTCTGGGAACTACACCCCTCAAGGAATCTAACAAGGGGTGCAGTGAGCATATGGACCCCACTGGTGACGGGCACAAATGTGGAAAAATGTGACGTGAAAGTGAAAATTTTCATTTTTTCACTTTCATGGCACAAATGTGCCCGTCATCCAGGGGTCCATATCCTCACTGCACCCCTTGTTAGATTCCTTGAGGGGTGTAGTTTCCAGAATGGGGTCACTTGTGGGGGGTTTACAGTGTTTTGGCAGCACAAGGGCTCTGTAAATGCGACATGGCGTTCATCATCCATTCTAGCCAAATCCAACCTCTAAAATCCAAATGGCGCTCCTTCCCTTTGGAGGCTTGCCCTGCGCCCACATGGCGCTTTATGTCCACATGTGGGGTATTTACGGACTCGGGGGAAATTGCTCTACACATTTTGTGTTTTTTTTTCTCTTTTAACCCCTTGTGAAAATGATAAATTCAAGGCTAGACCAACATTATAGTGTAAAAAATTTAATATTTAATTTTCACGCCACATTGTTCCACATTTGTGCCCGTCACCAGTGGGGTCCATATGCTGACTACACCCCTTGTTACATTCCTTGAGGGGTGTAGTTTCCATAATAGGGTCACTTGTGGGGGGTTTAACTGTCTTGGTAACACAGGGGCCTTTTGAATGCAACATGGCCCCTCGAAATCCATTCCATCCAAATCCAGCCTTCAAAAACCAAATGGCGCACCTTCCCTTTGGAGGCTTACCCTGCACCCGCATGGCGCTTTATGTCCACATGTGGGGTATTTCCGTACTCAGGGGAAATCGCTCTACACATTGTGTTTTTTTTTATCTTTTAACCCCTTGTGAAAATGAAAAAATCAAGACAAGATCAATGATTTAGAGTAAAAATTTAAAAAAAATTACACTAAATGTTGGTCTAGCCTTGATTTTTTTCCATTTCCACAAGGGGTTAAAAAAGAAAATGAACACAAAACGTGTAGGGTAGTTTCCCCTGAGTACGAAAATACCCCACATGTGGACATAATTTGCCATATGGGCACAGGGCAAGTCACCAAAAGGACAGAGCGCCATTTAGAGGCTGGAATGGGGGATGGAGGCCATGTTGCAATTACAAAGCTCCTGTGCTGCCAGAACAGTAGAAACCCCCCACAAGTGACCCAATTCTGGAAACTACACCCCATAAGGAATCTAACAAGGGGTGCAGTGAGCATATGGACCCCACTAGTGATGGGCACATGTGTAGAACATGTGCCGTGAAAATAAAAAATACCATTTTTTTTCATTTTCACGTCCCAAATGTGGCCGTCACCAGGGGGCCATATACCCGCTGCCCCACTTGTTAGATTCCTTATGGGGTGTAGTTTCCAGAATGGGGTCACTTGTGGGCGGTTTCTACTGTCCTGGTCACACAGAGGCTTTGTAATTGCATCATGGCATCCTCTAATGGGAATGGCGGCCATACCTACTTAGCTGTGGAAAAGGGACAATTCTAATTTATTTGGGGGTATTAGGCCAATTATTAGTTTATAAGGTTGAAAATGACAGGTGTCCATCAAATTCAACCTGTGTTGATCCAGAGGAAGGCAAAAACCCCTCGTGAGGCAGACGACAGTAGCCTCATCACAGGGGAAGAATTCCTTCCCGACTCCATAATGGCGATCAGAATAATCCGTGGACCAACGTGACCCCTGAAATAGGAATAAGGGACAGAATTTAGATAATGTAGAACCCCAGTGACGTGTGGTACGCCTTGGAGCGATCCAGTATGCAGAGGCCGGGGGGATCAGGACAGGTGTCACACTGGAAAATGTTGTCCTTCCTGATCCCCCTGTTACCCCACACTCTGCACTTCTTCTGGGGTCTCCCTTTCTCCAGTGTGGGGGACGTCACCTGGAAAATGTTGTCCTGGTGCGATACGGGGTCCTTCATATCCAGAAGCGCTGGGTCCGCTCCATGGCTGCTAAATATTAGGGCTCTATTACTACTTCTGATATGTTTGGATCGTGCCGCAAGCTACAGTAGCTCAGGCAGCGAGGGACCAGAAGAGGGGGTGCTGGTATAAAAGTTATCCCCGTACAGGTGGTAACCTTTATCCAGCAGTGGGAGGATCAGTTCCCGGACGATGTCCCCACTAACTCCGAGGATGGGGGGGGAGGGGGCATCTGGGGGCTGGATTCGAGTGTCCCTTCCTTCATACACTCTAAGGGTACGTGCACACTGCGGAACCGCGAAGGATAACCCTTTGTGCATTCCGCAGTTGGCACCCGCCAGCGGACTGATGCAGGCGCACGTCTCCGTCCGTGTCGTAGACTCCATTCTATGCACGGGCGGATTCCGCTCTGCGTCCAACGTGTTGATGGAATGACGGATGATGGAATCCGCCCGTGCATAGGATAGAGTCTATGACACGGGCGGAGACGCGCCCCTGCATCAGTCCGCCGGCGGGTGCCAGCTGCGGAATGCACGAAGGGTTATCCTTCGCCATTCCGCAGTGTGCACGTACCCTAAATCTGTAAGTGTACCCTGAGGTACGCTCACAGAGTTTGTAGAATTTCACACCATACCGTGATCTCTTATTGGGACGGTACTGGCAGAAAAGACGTGTCTGGGGGGCAGCGTACGCTACGCTACTCCCAGACACGTCACTGGATGATGAGGAGGATGAGGATGAATGGAGGAACAAAGGACCCCCCATTCATCCTCACTGGCTGTTTCGGTGTCGGAGGCAATAATAACGTATGCGTCCGATACCGAAAACACCCTGGGGGCCATCTTTATATGGGGATTGGTATATAGGGTATGTAGTGGTGTAGTGTAAAACTTTATTCAATGTAGTGTGGTGTAATGTAGTGTTTTTTTACGTGTTTTTTACAGTAAGTATACAAAAAAAACCTACGCCAAAAATGGTGTTGCTGATAAATGCCGCACTTATGTTCGGCACTTATCAGCAGACCGTGACAGTAGAATATAGAAAAAAAACACCCTACGCCAAAAAGGAGGAGTTGCTGATTAGCAGCGCACTTTTGTGCGATGCTGATCAACACTCAGCGGCGATAGGGTGCGGAAAATAGAAAAAAAAAAAATTGGGCAAAAAAAAATTTTTTTTACTACATTCTGAACATCCCTGTAGTGGCTGATACGTGTATTACACTTATCAGCCGCTAGGGGGCAGCAGAGCGCAAGATCCGAAAATAGACGACGTTGGAGCCGGAAAAATACGAAAAAAGACGACGCTGGAGCCGGAAAAAGCCGATCGGGACTCACGGAAGAAGCCGAAGTCCCGACAAGATGAAGAGGACGCCGGGAACCCGGAAGACGCCGATCAGGACCCCGGGACAGGTGAGTAATGTACAAATACCTGCTCTGGACCCCTCAGCTACCTAGCTGAGGGGTCCGGAGCAGGTATTTATTACTTGTGGGGACTTTGATCGCCGTGAACGGCCGGCCGGCTGGCCGGCCGTTCACGGCGATCGGGACGGTGGTACCGTGACCACCATTACTTTTTACAGTAATGGCGGTCGGTGCCGTCCTCGGACAGCACCGACCGCAATTTTTTCCGGGTCATCGGGCCACCGATGGCCCGGAAAGGTTCCGATCGCTGCTATGGGCTTATCAGCCAATAGCGGCGATCGTCGGCATGGGGGGGGTTAACAACCCTCCATGCCGACAGGGAGAGATGGCCTGCTATGTATTATAGCAGGCTATCTCCCCCGATCGGGACCCGGCCGGCCGCGGCGCCCGTTTAAAGGGCGGACGTACCGGTACGTCATGGGTCCTTAAGTGACAGTGATCCATGACGTGCCGTTACGTCATGGGTCCTTAAGAGGTTAAAGGGGTTGGGTTGGCCACTTTATAGTAAAATAGCTCATTGTACAGTATTAGTATGTGTACTCTCTGTATTTACTGACAGCAGCTCCCTGTGTACCTCATAGAGCTAATATCAGACTCCCCTTCACCAGGCTGTGCTGCCCTGCTTTGTTTTGTTTCTGTCCATAAAATGGCTGACATGGAGAAGCATGTGACCAAGCCCCGCCCCCAGTGTCAACCACTGAGCCTGTATATGTCTAAGGAGGACACAGGGGACAGGGCCTGGTCACATGCTCCTCCATGTCGCCCATTTTATGGACAGAAACAAAACAGAGCAGGGCAGCACAGCCAGGAGGAGGGAAGTCTGATTTTAGCTCTATGAGGTACACAGGGAGCTGCTGTCAGTATATACAGTGAGTACAGGGAGCAGCTGTCAGTATATACAGCGAGTACACAGGGAGCTGCAGTCAGTATATGCAGAGAGTACACATACTAATACTTTACACTGACCTATTTTACTATAAAGTGGCCGACCCCTTTAAAAAAGAGGTATTATTGTGCATAATTTTATTCATTTGGGTTGTTGTGTAACATCCGCACCCGTTTAGACTTCTGCCATCTCCCAGCCATAAGGTATGAAGGAGAAGGCACCTATGGGGATGATCTTGTGCTTTTGTAGTTTCTTGTTGTGCCTGTCTGAACACAGGTCTATTCCTCTGCTGCGGTAGTTGAATCTCCACTATATCCATCTCTTCCTTCTGAGATTTCTCAGGCTGTCAAACAGTTAGATTTGGTTTTGCTTCTGTGATTGACAGACTTCATAACCACTCTAGCGTCTCCTGTTCCTTCTGTGTGGGCTGGGAGCCTGGTCCAATCACGCCTCGAGAGGATTCCTGTCATCCCATAAACAGTTCACTAACCCAGCCACTAGTGCTTGCTATTAGTCTCAGTCTTTAGCCTTTCCTCCTGTCTTTCATTCCTTGTTCTGACCCTCTGCTTTTGCTATTTGACTATTCTCCTGGATCTGATTTTGTACTTCGATGCTTGATAGGTTCTAACCCCTGGCTAGTTTACTTCCCGTATTAGCTTGTTCATTGTAACAAACTTGCATCTGCCCGTGGCAGATCCACCCTCACTTGACATATCAGCACAGCTTCCCCAGGCTGCCAGGGTAACAGGCGTGAGGAGACTCCAATCGCAAAGTTTCCTTGCCAACCACTCTGATCCTCACCCAGGGCCTATTTTACCTCCTGGGGTTATTTCTGCTGATTCCCCTCACTGTGTTGAGACAACATATGGCTCCTTCACCTCTTACTCATGGGAAATTGTTGTGCCACCAAACTTAAAGGACAACTCCGGCCAAAACATATTTTTTAATATGTTCTTACTTATGGAAAGTTAGACAAATTCCTAATGTACATTAATTATGGGAAATGCACATATACTGCTATTTCCCTTAATTTAGTAGATCATGGAATATTCAAATTCTCTCAAAAACTGAGTATCATTGACTTCTATATATAGTGCGCCCCCTGCTGGACACTCTATGGATTCTATGAATGTCTAACACATGTCTATGCATGCACACATACTGTATACATTGTACTACTACTCCCATCATCTGCTCATAGTATGAGCAGATGATGGGGGAGTAGTACCAGGGCTATTCCTATCACTTGCACATCCCTGATTTCCTGATGTCACCTGAGCTGCTGGGCGTGACATCAGGGGACGAGTCGACAGGTGGCTGGGGCAGCTGTGAGCTCTGCAGTCATTCCCTGGCAGGGCATGTGAGTGCTTCAGCGGTGGCAATGTCAGTGGCGGCAGGGATGTGCATGTGATGGGGATAGCCCTGGTACTACTCCCCCATTATCTGCTCATACTATGAGCAGATCATGGGAGGAGTAGTACAGTGTATGTGTGTGCATACATAGACATGTGTTACATATACATCCATTGAATCCATAGAGTGTCCAGCAGGGGGTGCACTATATATAGAAATCAATGGTACTCATTGACTTCTATATATAATGCGTCCCTTGCTGGACACTCCATACATTACAACTGATTTGTGATGTCACGGTTTTTGAGAGAATTTGAAGATTCCATGATCTACTAAATTAAGGGAAATAGCATTATATGTGCATTTCCCATTATTAACACTTAGGCTACCCTGGACGTACCTGTACTTCCAGGGCCGCCTACTTGTGTTCGGTGGCCGCGCTCTGAACTGTCGTGGTCCCAGGTGCCGCATGTAGCCCAGGGCCGCGACTATTAGCGGGCACGGTCCGATGGCCGTACCCGCTAATAAAGTAATCGGATGCAGCTGTCAAAGTTGACAGCTGCATCCAATTACTTGAATGCAGCCATCCCTGGAGTCTAGTGGGGTAGATCGCTCCTCTGGGAAGTTGTCCCAGAGGAGCGATCCACGCATCCTCCTCCGTCCGGGCTCAGCGCTGTAATGGCGCTGATCCTGGCTCGGCACTCGACTGCTTTCGGCTGCAGCAGCCGGAAGCAATCAAAGTGCCTATCTCTTCGATCTATCCTGTATTAGTATACAGGATAGATCTCAATGAGAGATCAGAGTGCTTATACTAGAAGTCCCCCAGGGGGGCTTCTAGTATAAGTGTAAAAGTAAAAAAAAGGCCCCTCCCCTATTAAAAGTTTGAATCACCCCCCTTTTCCAATGTTTTAAAAAATAATTAAATAAACATGTTTGTTATCGCCGCGTTCGTAATCGCCCGATCTATTAATTTATCACATTCCTGATCTCGAACGGTAAACAGCGTAAGTGCAGTGTCCCAGAACATGCAGACTACTACTCCTATTATGCTCCTTTTTTATTGCTGTGTCCATGCCTGTTCTGGTAAGTGTTTGCACTGCAACTGCTGCTGGTTTTCCCCTAGTATTCTCTGGTTATGTGCATTCTCATGCATATTCTTATGTATTCCTGTGTACTATTACATTGTACAGTGGTATGCAAGGCTGTTGATCACGTGACCGTGCCAGTGCCCTGTAACCATGGTTCCTCCAATGGCCGACTAGCTCTGGCTAGGAGCAACCATGTTACCTCCCACTTCCTCCTAACAAGTTAGTCTTCCCCCTGCTTCCAAGCAAGGAGGGTGTGTGTCGTCTCTCTCCTACCTCAGAGGAGTTGGACTCTCTGCAGCTCCCACTTCGCCACTAGAAGTGTGGATCAGGTGCTCTGCTGTATACAAGTCTTCGGCTGTATCTGCCTGCTCAAGTGTCTGGAGTTCCTTCTCTCATCTGGGTGTCATTCCGTTATCTCTCCTCATCGCTGCAAGGATTCACAGCAAGTATTCTTCTCCAGTAAACTACCCAGCAACGCTATCTCTCTCATACTCCTACTCCCATCATCCGGCACGTATTCTCACAGCCTATGCAGCATCACTCTTGCTTCACCTGTCAAAGCCTGCTATACACCCGGTTGCAACCGGACAGAACTGTTGCTACTAGTTACCTCATCTATAATAAAACCGCTGTTACTGAACCCTGGCATTGGTGTCCACTAACTGGTGCCCTGACTAAGTGCTACAAAAATTTTAATAAAAAGCAATCAAAAAGTCGCATATGCGCAATCAAGGTACCGATAGAAAGAACACATCATGGCGCAAAAACTGACACCTGACACAGCCCCATAGACCAAAGGATAAAAGGGTTATAAGCCTGGGAATGGAGCGATTTTAAGGAACATATATTTGTTAACAATGGTTTGAATTTTTTACAGGCCATCAGATACAATAAAAGTTATACATGTTACAAATTGTTGTCATCGTAACGACTTGACGAACCTATATAACAAGTCAGTTTTACCCCAGGGCGAGTGGCGTAAAAACGAAAAAACCCCAAATAAAAGAAATGCGTTTTTGTTTTTTTTTTCAATTTCACCACACATTGAATTTTTGTTCTGGTTTTGCAGTGTCCTTTACGAAAAAATTCAGCCGTCATTGCAAAGTCCAATTAGTGGCGCAAAAAATAAGGGCTCATGTGGGTTTCTAGGTGAAAAAATTCAGGTGCTATGGCCTTTTAAGCACAAGGAGGAAAAAATGAAAATGCAAAAATTGAAATTGGCCCGGTCCTCTAAGGGTTAATGTAAATTAGGAATTTGTCTAACTTTCCAAAAGTAATAACATATCAAAAAATACTTTTGGCCGAACTTCTGCTATAAGACTGCAACTTCTCAATGTATACCATGACCGAAGCGGGCTAATCGTTGATTTAGGTTTTAACCTAAAATCACCAGGCACTGACCGCGCATCGCTATGCATAATAGCGATGCAAGGCCAGCGGCTGACGATTGCCTAATCATCTGACACCTTAACTCTCCCCGCTCCCGGTCTTCTCTCCTGTGCTCCGCAGCTCCCGGTCCTGGCGGCTGCAGCATCTGAGCTGACAGGACGCTCAGCCAATCACAGGCCAAGGCGGTCCCGACCTGTGATTGGCTAAGCGTCCTGTCAGATGCTGCAGCCGCTGGGATCGGAAAGCTGCAGAGCATTGGAGAGAAGACCGGGAGCAGGGAGAGGTAAGGTGTCAGATGTTTGGTCAAGGGCTGAATGGACATCACTAACGATGTCCATGCAGCCCTTGCTGCCAGATTATCGGACCATGTAATAGGTCCAGTAAATGAGCACGATCTAGCAGATTGGTGCTCGCTTACTACAATGATCGGGCCGTATTCAGCCCGTGTAATAGAACCCTAAGACTTCAGCTGCTTGTGGGAGTTGCCTTTAACTTGGTTTCCTTAGCCTCACTAGCATTTATCCTCCTGCTGAAACCTGTTGTTCTACTGGCCTCAGCCTGTACCTTGGATTGCCCTTTGTGTCTGTGATTAGGTTTTTGTTGTGCTTCTCCTGGACTTTCTGACCTCGGCTTGATATCTGTCTGACTTTGTCTCTGTTTTGTAATTGTGTTCCTTACACATTTTTCCGGTTTTAACCTCTTAACGACGCATGACGGGTTTACCCGTCATGCGGCCGTTAAGTGTAAACAGAGAGGGCTCCCGGCGTGAGCCCTCTCTGCAGCCCGCGGTCCCCGGTTGCTAAGGCTAGGTTCACACTGCGTTTTTAGCATCCGTTTAACGCATCCGTTTTTTGCAAAAAACGCATGAAAAACGGATTGCAAAAAACGGATTCATTTGTGTGCATCCGTTTTTCCATTGACTTCCATTATAAAAAAAAACGGATCCGTTTTTTTTGACGGACCAAAACGGACCAAAAAACGTTGCTGACCCTATTTTTCTG
The DNA here is from genome assembly GCF_027789765.1 of Dendropsophus ebraccatus. Classification (NCBI taxonomy): domain Eukaryota; kingdom Metazoa; phylum Chordata; class Amphibia; order Anura; family Hylidae; genus Dendropsophus; species Dendropsophus ebraccatus. The sequence continues at coordinate 12,735,096 of NC_091454.1, read as the reverse complement.
GACGTTAAAAAAAACGGATCCGTTAAACGGATGCTGAAAACGCAGTGTGAACCTAGCCTAAGTGCAGCCATTCAACTAATTAACCATTCAAATGCAGCTGTCAAAGCTGACAGCTGCATTTGAATGGCAGCTGTGGCTCCTCTCCCTGGTGTCCAGTGGGGGATCTCCCCCCCGCGATGCGATCGCGGAGGGGAGATCCGTTCTAATGAGCCGGCCGGGGCTCAGCGTCGGAATGACGCTGATCCCGGCTCGGCAATCTATTCAGGTGGTCTGCAGCAGACCATTATAATAGAGCACCGATCTGATGGATCATTGCTCTATTATATACACAGGATTGATCTCAATGGGAGATCAGTTCTGTGTATATAGAAGTCCCCCAGGGGGCTTCATATTACTGTGAGTGAATGTAAAAAAAAGTGTCATTATTAATAAAAAAAACCCTCCCCTAATAAAAGTCTGAATCACCCCCCTTTTCCCATTTTACAAATAAAAGTAAACAAATAAATAAATAAATGAACATGTTTGCTATCGCCGCGTGCGTAATCGCCCGAACTATTAATTAATCACATTCCTGAACTCGCACGGTAAACGGCGTAAGCACAAAAAAATCCCAAAGTGCAAAATTGCGCATTTTCAGTCGCATCAAATCCAGAAAAATTGTAATAAAAAGAGATCAAAAAGTCGCATATGCGCAATCAAGGTACCGATAGAAAGTAAACATCATGGCGCAAAAAATGACACCTCACTCAGCCCCATAGGTTAAAGGATAAAAGCGCTATAAGCATGGGGATAGAGCGATTTTAAGGAACGTATATTTGTTAACAATGGTTTTAATTTTTTACAGGCCGTCAGATACAATATAAGTTATACATGTTACATATCGTTTTAATCGTAACGACTTTAGGAACATATATAACAAGAAAGTTTTTCCATAGGACACACGACGTAAAAATGAAGCCCCCCCAAAGAAAAATAATTGCGTTTTTTTTTTTCAATTTCACTGCGTATATAATTTTTTTCTGGTTTCGCAGCATATTTTATGGAAAAATTCAGCCTGTCATTGCGAAGTACAATTAGTGACGCAAAAAATAAGGGCTCATGTGGGTCTGTAGGTGTAAAATGCAAGTGCTATGGCCTTTTAAGCACAAGGAGGAAAAAACTAAAACGCAAAAACGAAAGTTAGCCCAGTCCTTAAGGGGTTAAGAAAATTCCTGAGTTGCTGTGTTTGTTCAATTCCTTAATTTGTTTTAACAGGTAATAATAAAAAATAGTTTAATTAACAAATATAACTTTTCCTGGAAATAACTGTCTCATATGGCATAATTTATAGAAAATTAATAAAATCATAGCTTTTAGAATGCACTGAAAAAAATTCCTCTCAGTGAATGGGCGTAACTACAACTACAACTGGTTATTCAGTGTCAGACGTTTAGTTTCATTTCCTCCTTCCTCCCTCAGCCATGGCGTCTGCTATTCTGAGAGACGAGCTGCTCTGCTCCATCTGTTTATCTGTATTTAAGGCTCCTGTAATGCTGAGATGTGGACACAACTTCTGCCGGGTCTGTATTGGTCGTGTGCTGGATACACAGGACGGGGCTGGAGTTTATTCCTGTCCTGAATGCAGAGAAGAGTATCAGGAGCGGCCGGCACTGATGAGGAACTTATATCTCCATAATGTAGCAGAACGTTTCCTGGTTACTCAGCCAGAACAAGCGGAGATCACCGGGATCTGCTGCACTTACTGTGTGGACTCTGCTGTACCTGCTGTGAGATCCTGTCTGCACTGTGAGGCTTCTCTGTGTGATAAACACCTGAGAGTTCACAGCAAGTCACCAGAACACGTCTTATCTGAGCCCAGCACTTCCCTGGAGAAGAAGAAATGTTCTGTCCATAAGAAGGTCCTGGAATATTACTGCACTGAAGACGCTGCTTGTATCTGTGTGTCCTGCAGATTGGATGGAGAACATCAGGGACATCGGGTGGAGATGCTGGATGAGGCCTCTGAGAAGAAGAAGAAGAAACTGAGAAATGTTCTCCAGAAACTGATGACAAAGAGAGAGGAAACTGAGGAAAGAGTCCAGAGTGTGGAAGAGTGCAAAAGAAAATCTCAAGAAAAAGCAGCTGGAGAAGCCGAGAGAGTCACTGCCCTGTTTACAGACATCAGGGGACGGCTGGACGACCTGGAGAAGAGGGTCCTGAGCGAGATCTCCAGGCAGCAAAAGAAAGAGTCACTGTCACTGTCTGCTCTGATCCAGAAGCTGGAAATAAAGAAGGACGAGCTGTCCAGGAAGATGAGACACATTGAGGAGCTGTGTAACATGGCGGATCCACTGACTGTCTTACAGGAACCAGACACAGGTGACTTGTGTGATCCTGAGGAGGGGGGAGGTGATGAGGACACAGGGGGACATGATAGACAGCCCCATGATGTAGATGATCTGGATGTGGCTGTAATCTCAGACACATTCCGCACATTATGTGACATAATATCAGGTATAAGGAGCGGAATCTATGGGGAGGATCCTGCAGACATATTACTGGATGTAAACACAGCTAATAATAATCTCCTTATATCAGACGACCTGAAAACTGCAACCGGGACAGAAAAGGAGCAGAATCGTCCAGAAACAGCAGAGAGATTCCAGTATTATACTCAGGTGATGAGCAGCAGGAGATTCTCCTCAGGGCGACATTACTGAGATGTGGAGATCGATAGATCAGTAGGGTGGAGGGTGGGGATGTGTTATCCCAGTATAGACAGGAGGGATCAGTCATACATTGGAAATAATAACAAGTCCTGGTGTGTTATGAGGAGTAATAATCAGTATACAGTGATACATGACAGTAAGCAGATCCGGTTACCTGGCAATACCTCCAGTAATAGAGTCAGGATCTGTCTGGATTATGAGGCCGGGCAGCTGTCCTTTTATGAGCTGTGTGACCCCATCAGACACTTACACACCTTTACTGCCACCTTCACAGAGCCCCTTCATGCTATATTATGTGTATATTGGGAAAAACGTGGTAGGCACTATGTAGCTAGCTGCTTAAAGATTAAGACGTGAAGAGAATGTCTCTTGTACCTTGTATGTCATGGCGCCGTTAGGGCAGCTCAGAGAGGGGCTGTGCCGCAACCCCACTCTGAACCATTGCGATCCCGGCTGCTTTCTGCAGCCCAGGACCGCTGCTATTAGCAGCCGCTGGCAAATTGCCGCTCCCACTATATAGGACATTTAAATGCAGCTGTCAAACATGACAGTTGCATTTAAATGCCCTGTGGTGCCCATCCCTGGTGGTCTAGTGTGGGGATCCCCCCTCCCCGCCATGTGATAGCGGAGGGGGGAACCCTTCTCCTTGGCCGTGCCTCGGTGTCGGAATGACGCTGATTCCGGCTTGGTAATCTATAGGTCTGGTCTGCAGCAGACCAGAGTAATACAGCACTGATCTAAAGGCCAGCACTTAATGGGGTTTTTCAAGCAAAAATTTTAGTCTATAGCCACAGATTCTTCTCAGAAAACCATTCTGATCCCTCATGGCCTTATGTGGTGGCTGCCTGGCCAAAAGCAGTTATTCCAGGTTGTGGCTCAGAGAATTCAGACTCACAGGATCAGTTGATCTCTGCAGGCAGATCAACCTCTAGACTGCTGACTTCAGGAACAGTTTTGTGTGTATCAGTGATCACTTTGATTATGTTCATACGGATCAGCACTATTATTTACCTAGTCGCTATTCCGATTAGAATAATTGATGTTTATGGACCATATTATTATATTCAATGAGATCTATAGAAGTATATGCATTTAATGCCCTTTAGTTTTGGCTTCATGGAACTACAATCACCATATATTATTTATTATTTACTAGATGTAGGAAATACAGATATGTAATAAAAAAAAAAAATCTAAACAAACTTTTTTGTACTTAAAAATGAAATTAGCTTATTCAACTATAGTTTATACAGTTTCTATTAAAATGTCTGGTTTGGGGAAACTTGGGTGACAAACAACATGACTACATTGTTGCTTGCCACGGGGGTTGTTACTGTACTTTCCAAGTGCCTTGAATGTCTCCAGGGCTCTGGTGTAACCTCTGTACCTTGTATAGTCACCTCCGCCTGTAATACCTGCTGTGTTCAAGAGTCGATATGTATAATAAACCACTATTTTCTTGTCTATTAGTGTTATTTTGCTTTATTGTGTTTGTGTACATCCTATAAAATTTAGTTTTTAAAAGTATGTAAACCCTCCCACCCCAGCCACAATGCAGCAACTTGAAGGGAATGCTTATTTATTCGAGTTTTTCTTGCAAATAGAAAGCCAGGAACAGATCTTTAGAAAGAAAGACAGACTGGGGCTTTTCTTCTTTTCAGATCCATTCCTGACTTAAAGCATAACTGTCATTTCAGGGTCATTTTTCTGAAAACATTAAATATCAACAGTACAAGCGATTTTAAGAAACTCTGTAGGTTTTATGTACTAAAAGAGTTTCCTTCTGTACTGAAAAAGCAATCTCCCAGCCTCCCCCCCTCACATCAGATGAAGCAGTATTTCTGTCTCCATTATGTGTCTATGGAGAGGGGAGGGGCTGTTAGGAGTGACTGAGCACGGAGGATTTCTGCACAGCACAACACCCTGCAATCTTCTCTCAGTAAGTTCATAGATAAGCACTGAACTTTCTGACCCCAGAATCCTGCGGTTTAGCTGCCCAGAGAGTCTACAGACAGCTGACCTTCATGTCACCTCTTCCTGCTCCCTCATCTCCCTCAGCCCCTCCCCCCTTCATAGGCTTACAATGGAGAGAGCAGAGCCCGTCTTCACTGACTTCTTTGTAATGAAGACGGATTTGCCTGATAATGCACAGATAAGAAGTCAGGGGGGGGGGGAGGCTGGGAGATTGCTTCTTGAGTACAGAAGGAGGCTTTTTTGGCTGATGAAACCTATTACAGAGTTTCTTAAAATCGCTTAGACTACTGATTTCTGCAATAAAAAAAACATGACAGTTACACTTTAATTGCAATTAAGAATCTTAATGAGTGAACATATCCTAAAGGACAAATTAGACGGCCCGAAACTCACTGTAAGCAAGCCTATTAGATGGCTCAGTAATTTAGTTGGGTGGGGGTGCACGGATGTTGTTGGTGATGTTCGTGCAGCCCTTGCTTTAAAGGGGAACTCCACATAAGGAAAATTAGTTTTCTATTAAAAGTACATTAAAAGTTATATATATGTGTCTATATAATGTTTTACCATATCTGTACGGTTCTGCCACACTGGTAGCTGATAGACATCCAGGAAGTGAAGAAAAATGGCCTATTTGCCAATTTTACATTGTCTCCTGCTCCTTCTCTTCTCCCCCCTTAGGAGACAAATCTTCTATGCCTCTGTCTCACATTGTGTGTGTTTGCTGAGAACAGACTGATGATGCAGACAGGGGGCAGGGTGTGATGTCACAGGAGGCTTGGCTGGATCCCCCAATCCCCTGAGTGATTCACCATCTCTGACCGGCCCCTCACTACACCTGAGCCGGCAAGGAGAGACAGAAGCAGGTGCTGGAACTTTACTGATTGTGCAGAAGTGTGTAGTGAAATTAGGGCTGTGTTCACAAATGTTGGAGTACTGCAGCATATTCACAAAAATGATGCAGTAACACAAGTAAATGATGCTAAACGGCAGAGAGGATCAGAGCCGGCCAATCCCAACTGGAGAAAAAACAAGGCATAAACAGTATATCCAATGTGAGATAATATTGGATTAAGTCCTTATTGTGGGGCTCAACTTCAAAGATGAAAGATGCTTGATCATAAAATGTGTGTGGAAATGAAAAGAAAAAAAAAAATAATTCAAAAAGTTTTTTTACTTTATTCCAATATCAGCGTTACAGGTAGAGACTAAAGCGTGCTGTGTGGTGTTACATGTAGTAACTGTGTGCTGTGTGGGTGGGACCACAATGAAATGATGAAGTACTGCAAATAATTCAGTAACACAATGAAACTGCAATGTGTAAATGCAGCCTAGATGTTCTGCAATAGATTTGGTCGGGGAATAGGCAGGGTGGAGGACTGTGATGAACAGCTGAGGAATTATGGAACAGCATTGCATTATGGAACCAGTACTGTATTCTGGGAACTGCTCAACCAGGAAGTACAGAAACACAATACAGAATAAAACCCCTAAAAAAATAGATTTTTGGTAGTTTCAAAACTGGGATAGATATGTAAGTAATGCTTTATGCTTCTGCAGAAGTTTCATTTTTTTTACCTCTACCTGGAGTTTCCCTTTAAAGGGGTAAAATAATAAATATGTTGTTATGTTTACCTCTCCATGCGCCACCGGATTTTTTAGAAAGAGTCCAGCCAAAAAAAGTCCACTGTGAACAAAGGTACAGGAACCAAACCAAAGGAAGTTGCCCCAAAGAAAAAATGAGCGGTGAGTGAACTTATCTGATCAATTATTGTCTAAACCCGACAAACAACTGTTACCACCTTAGCGTCCCATGACGTATCTGATACGTCATGGTGACGCGGGGGGAGTTCAGAGAGGAGTCCCTCCGGGATCCCGCTCTGAACGGCGCTGCTCCCGGCTGTTATGTGCAGCCAGGGAGAGCCTCTATTAGCCGGAACCAGTCCCGTTGCTGCACCAGCTAATTAAGCCTCTAAATGCAGCTGTCAAACCTGACAGCTGCATTTAGATGCTTTGCTTCCGGTGTCTAGTGGGTCGGATCTCCCCCCACGATGCGATCGCGGGGGGGGGGGGGATCCGTGCTTGTGGCCGGGCTGGGACTCAGCGTCGCAATGACACTGATCCCGGCTCGGCAATACTTTGCACTGGCCTGCAGCAGACCAAAGCAATGTATCACCGATCTAATGGATCTAAGCGGTGTATATACAAGTCCCCCAGGGGGACTTCCAGTTTTACTTCCAGTAAAAAAAAAAAAAGTAAAAATATTTTTTTATTAATAAAAAATCCCCTCCCCTATTAAAAGTTCAAATCACCCCCCTTTTCCCATTTTATAAATATAAACAAATAAATAAACATATTTGGTATTGCTGCGAGCGTAATCACCTGACCTATTAAATTATCATATTCCTGATCCTGCACGGTAAACGGCGTCAGTGCAAAAAAATTCCAAAGTGCAAAATTGCGTATTTTTGGTCGCATCAAATCCAGAAAAAATGTAAATAAAAGTGATCAAAAAGTCGTATATGCGCAATCAAGGTACCGATAGAAAGTACATGTCATGGCGCAAAAAACACCTCACACAACGCCATAGACCAAAGGATAAAAGCGCTTTAAGTATGGGAATAGAGCGATTTGAAGGAACATATTTGTTAACAATGGTTTGAATTTTTTAAAAGCCATCAGATAAAATAAAATTTATACATGTTATATTTTTTTTTTCAATTTGACATGATTTTTTTTCTGGTTTCGCAGCATATTTTATGGGAAAATAAAGTGTCATCGCAAAAAATAAGGGCTCATATGGGTCTCTAAGTGAAAATATGCAAGCGCTATGGACTTTTAAACATTAAGTGGAAAAAGCAAAAGCGCAAAAACGAAAATTGGCTTTGACCTTAAGGGGTTAAACAAGGGACTTGGTTTTGTACCCACACACACTATGTCCAAATCTGAATTTATGGTGGACTTCTATAAAATTTGTAGATCTGTCAGACTTGAAGATGCACTTTATGGACATTAATAAAAAGAGAATTCATGTATCTAAAAAAAGAAAAATGTATATAAAAAGACAGCTAGTACATTTGATCCACAAGAAAATTTCCAAAACGTATTAGTGAATGAAGTCATTGACTGTGAGGATTCTGTGAATGTGCACCTCAAATCCAATTTATCTAGAGAAGAGCAATCAGCTTGTAAGGATTTACAGAACGATCATCAAATCGTGATTGAAAAAGCTGATAAGGGTGGAGCTACAGTTGTGTGGATTCGGGATGCATATTTAGAGGAGGCCAGAGGTCAATTAGATGACGATACAGTTTACAAAAAAATGAATAATGATCCAACGATGATGTACAACAAGGAGGTCGATGAGATCTTACGTGAGGCTTATGAGATGGGAATACTAGAGAAAGAGGTGATTATAAGCAGTTTGAGCAGTAAATCTCCTTAGTTTGCGCTGCTATACCGGCTTCCTAAAACACATAAAGGATTGGAGCGGCCTCCGGGCCACCCAATCATTTCATGAACAGGCTCGCTGTTCCATCCCATTGCCTCATATATTGACTCATTTCTACAGAAAATTGTGAAAAATTTACCCAGATGTCTAAGGCAGTGATTTTTAACCAGTGTGCCGCGACACATGGTCGGGTGTGCCGCGGGGAAAGTTCCCCAAACTATGGTGCCCTGTGAAACAGGAGAAAACAATGGGGGAGAGAAACCTGGGGATGGGGGAGAGAAACAGCAGAGAGAAGCAGGGGGAGAGAAGTTTGGTGGAGAGAAGCAGGGGGGAGAGAAGTATGGTGGAGAGAAGCACAGGAGAGAAGTATGGTGGAGAGAAGCACAGGAGAGAAGCATGGGGGAGAGAAGCACAGGAGAGAAGTATGGTGGAGAGAAGCACAGGAGAGAAGTAGGGGGGAGAAGTATGGTGGAGAGAAGCACAGGAGAGAAGCACAGGGGGGAGAAGTATGGTGGAGAGAAGCAGTATGGTGGAGAGAAGCACAGGAGAGAAGCACAGGGGGGAGAAGTATGGTGGAGAGAAGCACAGGAGAGAAGCATGGGGGAGAGAAGCACTGGAGAGAAGCATGGGGGAGAGAAGCACTGGAGAGAAGCACAGGGGGGAGAAGTATGGTGGAGAGAAGCACAGGGGGGAGAAGAAAACAGGCCCAGGTTTCACACTGAGTGAGTATAAACACATTTAGAATCTATATTATTAAGTATATGTATAATATGTACTGTTTTAGTGTCATTTTGTGCCATTTTGGTTGGTGGTGTGCCCCGGGATTTTTTTAAGTATAAAAAGTGTGCCGCGGCTCAAAAAAGGTTGAAAATCACTGGTCTAAGGGATACAACAGATTTCTAAGAACGTCTTAAAAATGTTGATGGAAAAGAGATTACGATGTTCTACACTCTTAATATTAAGAGCCTCTATACTAATATCCCCACCGATGAGGTGTTGATGACTGTGAGAAAAAAAATTGTGTAAAGACTCAAACCTGGATAATAGGTTTATTAGGTTCTTGATCTCTTTGCTGGGATTAGTACTCTCGAAAAATTATTGTAGATTTGGAAAGGATCTATACTTGCAGTTACAGGGGGTCTCGATGGGATCCCCTGTAGCTCCAAGTATAGCAAACATCTTCATGTCTGAGTTTGAGGATGTGGTTAAAGGGACATGCATAGAGATGAGCGAACCTCGAGCATGCTGGAGTTCATCCGAACCCGATCATGATGACAAGTTTGGAAAGTTTTTTAAAGTGTCACTTTTGTATTTTATTTTATTTTTGCAGAAATCAACAGTACAGGCGATTTCAAGAAACCTTGTAATTGGGTTTATTAGGCACATATGCCATTAACAAAAAAATGGCTGTAGCCAGCTCACCTCCTGCTTGAGTAAAAGAGGATCCCTGATGAAGGAGAGGGTGCACGGGTCCAGCTTCGGCCAGATGCCAATTCGGGATGAAGGTAACAAAGTGGTGGTCCCAGCACTCCGCAGTTAAAAATTTTAAAGACTTTATTACATATCAAAAAAGATTAAAAAGCTCATGTCGTGGTAAGCTACAAACAACCTACGCGTCTGTCGCGCATGTGAAACGCATAGGTTGTTTGTAGCATACCACGACATGAGCTTTTTAATCTTTTTTGATATGTAATAAAGTCTTTGAAATTTTTAACTGCGGAGTGCTGGGACCACCACTTTACCATATATGCCATTATCTGCATTCAAACAGACTTTCTCCAGGTCCCCCCCTCCCCCCCCCCCTCCTCTCTCTCATTCACTTCTCAGTATCAGGAAATCTGCACTCTTTTACATCAGTCGAGCTGGTATTTAGAGGTCAGAATGGTCAGTGCTGACTTCAGAGGAGATAGCCCAGTGATGTAGCTGTAAATTAACTCTTTGTTGCCCTGTTTTGGTGCCTCATCTCCCTCAACCCCTCCCCTCTCCATAGAAAACCATGAAGACAGGGGGGAGGGAGAGCTTCAAACTGCTTTTTCGTGATAAAAATGCATTTTTCAGCTAACAAACCCAATTACAAAGTTTCTTAAAATTGCCTGTACTATTGATTTCTGCAAAAAAAAAATTTAAACAACAGTGACACTTTGATGAAAATACAAAATTTGTATATCATAAAGGGTGATTTATTTCCAATTGTTTGGGAGTAATACTAAAACAAGACAAATGAAGCTAGCTATAGAAAAAGTAGGGACGTTTCCTTGTTTACAATGTCAAAATTGTTCCAGCATTATTGACCCCTTAAAGACCTCAGGCGTAAATGTACGTGCCTGTAGCCCGTGAATTAACGCAAACGGGCATACATTTACACCTGCAATTTACCCGATCGCTGTGTGTACACACACAGCGATCAGGTAATGATGACTACTATAATGTATAGCAGGCCATCTCTGCTTCTCGGCATTTACACTCCCCGTGCCGACGATCGCTGTATCAATTCAGACCAGCCAATTACAGCAAAATTCAGCTTTCCGGATCATCGGTGACCCCGTGTTTTACAGTAGGTTCGAAGATGAAGGATTAAACATGTCCACACACAATAAGAAGTGAATAAAGTTTACTTAAGTGATAAAAGCAAGGAAAATATAAATAAGATACAAAGTTTAGTCAGATACGGAAGATACAAATACAAAGCTAAGTCGAATACAGTACAATATACTTAGCTATCCCAGGTGAGAGTCCCGCCCGTTTTGCTGGGCACCTGGGAGAGATGACCGTACACACCATCTTCTGCTGTTTAACCAAAATGCCCCCCCCCCTCTGCTTGTGTGCATCAGCTTTTATAATCCCCTGAGTATCCTGCATCTATACACTAAGGATGCCCAACACTCCAGCTAGGCCCTTAGCCCCCTGTACTTTGGGCAAGCGTAGATCAGCATCATGTTCTCATTGGGGGAGAATGTGAAGACTCTCACAAACACAATTATAAAACATCCAGCTGACAGGTAGCTCAGATATGGAGTCTCCATAGACATTAGGCCAAAAATAATAGTGAATTGAATAAATTTTTACTTAATCCAGGATGACTGTCTCAAGTTCCTATATACTATACTACACTATATACTACACTACACTATACATAGAGATTCACTGTGCTAATTATTTAATTGATAAAACCACACACACAACCACTTGAACATTGTATATATATATATATATGTGTGTAACACCACTCCTTGCCACCGTGACATGTGACAACCAGCCACAAACCACCAAACGCCCACTTGCTGCAACCCGGGCCACAGAATTAGGATCTAGGAGGTTATATACCACTCTAAGCCACTACTCCTTGCAAGTAACAACTGGCACCCCTGGGTCACCACACAAGAAGGTTGGTAAGATAGTGAACTTATTCATTCCCCCAGCGATACTGTAAAGTATATTGTTAAATGTTGTTAATACAGCTCGGGCAAGATGGCTGCCCACATCATAATCTAGGCGGTATGTTTACTTTAATCAGTTAAACTTGTTATACTCTAAGGCCATGTTCAGACCTTGTATGAGACTGGCCGTTCCGTGACCCGTCCGCGGGCGGTCCGGAGAGGAGCAGTGAGGTGCGCAGCAGCGGCGGGCGGTCCTGAGAGGAGAAGTGTGTGCCGGAGGAGGACGCAGAGGAGGAGGGGTGTGTGCCCAGCTGCCCCAATCCCCCTTCAGTCCCCCCCAGCTGCCCCAGTCCCCCCACCCACTGCCCCAGTCCCCCCTCAGTCACCGCCAGCTGCCCCAGTCCCCCTCTCAGTAACCCCCAGCTGCCCCAGTCCCCTCTCAGTCACCCCCAGTCCCTCCTCATCTGTACCTGTACTACTACACCCCTTATCCACTATACCTCTACTACTACACCCCTAATCTCTACCTGTACTACTACTACACCCCTCACCTATACCTGTACTACTACTACACCCCTTGTCCACTATACCTCCACTACTACACCCCTCATCCGTACCTGTACTACTACACCCCTCATCTATACCTGTACTACTACTACATCCCTCATCTATACCTGTACTACTACTACACCCCTCATCTGTACTTGTACTACTACACCCCTAATCCACTATACCTCTACTATTACACCTCTCATCTCTACCTGTACTACTACCACACTCCTCACCTATACCTGTACTACTACTGCACCCCTCATCTCTACCTGTACTACTACTGCACCCCTCACCTATACCTGTACTACTACTTCACCCCTTACCTGTACTACTACTACACCCCTTGTCCACTATACCTCCACTACTACACCCCTCATCTATACCTGTACTACTACTACACCCCTTATCCTCTATACCTCCACTACTACACCCTACCTAAATGGAGGCACAAAGAAGATCTCCTTTACCATATAGGAGCACAGAGCGGCACATATTTGGCAAAAGTACTTATATGGGGCACAGAGGGGGCTTGTCTATTACATGGGGGCACGGGGGGGGGGGGGGTCTATTACACTGGGAAGCAATACAGTTGTCTCAAAATCATTAAAATAGCATCTGACGCTGCAGGGAGAAAAATGTTCTGTTTAGCAAAAAAGAAAAAAAATATTGAGATTTAAATCGAGAAAAGTCCAAATTTTTTTTTTTTTAATCGAAATTTTTTTTTTTCCCATATCGCCTAGCCCGATGGGGGGTGGGGGAATGGGAGTCTCTATTGCCCGTGGTAAACTGCTATCGCTGTCCAGCAGAGGAGTGGGGTAAGCGTGCTGACTGGGAGGAATCCAGGCCAGTGTTCCTGCAGCTACAGAAAGCACTTGGGCAGCAGTCCCCGGGATGTGCTGCAGCTCACTCGCCATTCTGGAATCTTGCGTGCGGTTGATTGCGTCTATTGCGCAGCAGGCGATAATAAAGTCTATGCAAGTTAAAGTGTACCTGTCGTTTGGAAAAACTCTCTCTGACATGTCAAAAGTTTTGATTGGTTCAGGTCTCAGTGTCCAGATCCGTACAGCTTCTGAGAATCAGAAACCGACCTGGCTTTCTCATGTCTGATGCCACTTCTAACCCGTAAGAGCTAAGGATGCAGCCTACCACACCAGTACTCTGCAAGTACCCGGACGCCTGGCCTCCAAGAGAAAAAACATGAGTCTTTAACTTAGTACGAAAAATTATATAAATACATGATTTTATTGAACGAACATGAGGTAAAAAGACAAAAAAACTTAGTAAATATGGAAAAGAAACGGTTAAATGCAGAGAATGCTGAAACACACATATTAGCCCATGAAAATTCATATAAACAGTAAAGTGTAATGTTCTTTGTGCAACATACAAACTATTCAATGGCAAGACGTGTGTATACGTCCTTTTTCTCCAATGGTGTTAAAAAGAAACTGAATTTAAAAAGAAAGCATGTATGGCACAATAAATCCCATAATAAATATAAAGTGCAAGTGCAGCAATAGACTAGATGGGACAGGTAAATTGCGTACTAGCTGCCGTGCGGACCCCTCATGAAGGAACACCCCAACGCACGTTTCGGTCTTGCCCTTCGTCAGAAGGTGCATACTGGGAGGTAGCTATGGTATTTATGGGCAGAGCAACCAATTGCAAGAGAAGTGGCACAGGTGTATAACACGTCAAACATATTACCCTTGTCCATGTGGTAGCGCTAGTGCGGGGTTGGGCTCCATGTTGGTAGCGGGTGAATGGCATGGTGACATCAGACGCGCCATGATGCACCAAAGCTGCCCCAACCAACATGGCCAAAGACTGAGCATGTGCACTAGGGATGCGCAATGCCCCAAAATTGATTCTAATATCGATTCTTGGGGCAAAATATCGGTTTAATACCAGAATACCCTGGTAGTCGATACTTTATGTTAAGCTGTGCTTTTGCATAGAGTATAATGCAGAGAACGTGGAGAGAGAAGAGGGAGAGTGGGGCGGGCGGGCCAGAGAGGATAGCGCAGGAAAAGGATGGACGTGCAGAGAGCGGGGAGGAGATGTGCCTGTGAGGATCCAGCGCGGTGTGAGGTGAGGGAGGCCGGTCGGGGCTGTTAGGACCCTGCCAGTGCGGAGATCAGTGATAATGGGGTGGAATCACGTGTTCTTACACTGACAGGTAAGCAGGGTGTGTGAAGAGAACGCTGCAGCCCGCTGATCTGTGTGCAGGACAGGTCATCAGGACATAAATCAGTTGGCTGCGGTGTTCTCTGTAGCACTAGGCCGTGTTTCCCCATCAGTGTGGTGACCTGTGACCTCCGCCCGGCCATGTGCGTCCTCCCTCCTCAGCAATTAGGAGCACAGAGCAGGAGAGGTTTTCTATGGGCATTTGCTGCTGCTCTGGACAGTTCCTGACATGGACAGAGGTGGCAGCACAGAGCACTGTGTCAGACTGGAAAGAATACACCACTTCCTGCAGGACATACAGCAGCTGATAAGTACTGTAAGACTCAAGTTTTTTTTTATAAGAAGTAAATTACAAATGTATATAACTTTCTGACACCAGTGCATTTGAAAGAAAAAAAAATTCAGCCGGATAACCCCTTTAAAGGGGTTTTCCTGGCAAAACGTATCAGTCACTGACTGTCGGGGTGCCAACATGTGGCACAGGTGCCGATCAGCTATTTGGGCCCACACTACACAGTGAACAGTGTTTGACTCTACTTGAATAGGAGCTGACCTGCAGTAACTAGTCACCACCGCTAAACAATCAATAAAGACAAACTCATTTCACTGTGCAGTGCGCGCCCGAACAGCTGATCCCTGCTGATCAGTGACTGATAAGCTATCCGGTGGATCCTGTGGATAGCTCTTTGGAACATTTTACCAGGAAATCCACTTTGAGGGTAGCTTCACACGTACCCAATTCGCAGCGGATTTCACACTGCAAGTTTGCAGCGAGATCCGCTGCGAATCCTTGTACAGTGAAGTTGAAGGGGGTTACATAAACGCTGCAGAATTTTCATCAGTGCACTTCCAGGGACTTCCTTTTGGCTCCAGGTTTTTGTGGGCCCTTAGGCGACATAGCCTCAGCGGGCCCCTTTGTGGAGTAATTTATGTAGTGAAAGTAAATATGAACTAGAACTCACTAAATCCGGCATACCCAGACCTGTGATATCAATAATACCAGTATAGTAGATATCATCTTCTTATCCCCTGTCCTATTGATAGGGGATAACAAGCCGAAACAGGAATACCCTTTTAATACATATGTTCATCACAGTCAAATATACAACTAAACCATTGTTACATTGCACAAAGTCTGATAAATTTTCACCATAGAGTCAAACAGACAACACAAACAGAGATGAACAGCCTCGTTACCTGTGGCATGCAGGGCTGTACAATGTACCAGTAAGGGCCCTATTACAGGGGGCGATAATCGGCCCGATTCAGCCGATTATTGCTCGTGTAATAGAGACAACAATCATGGTTTAGGTAAAAGCAAAAGTTTTTTCCGCTTCTACTCCGTATATGCTTTACTTGCTGCAATATAGCTGGCTATTCTCTTTCCCGGAATAGGACTGCAAAGGACCTCACCTGTGGGTGATCAGGCGTTGCAACATGGATAAAAAAAAACGTATTCCAGCAGTCCAATCAAATCCGGTATTTATTGTATAGATTCCATAAAATCGTTACATACAAAAAACGTAGAAAAATTCTAGACGCGTTTCGGCCCGCTCTGAGCCTTGATCACAGCATATGCTATGCTATGCTGTGATCAAGGCTCAGAGTGGGCCGAAACGCGTCTAGCATTTTTTCTACGTTTTTTGTATGTAACGATTTTATGGAATCTATACAATAAATACCGGATTTGATTGGACTGCTGGAATACGTTTCTTTTATCCAATCATGGTTTAGGTTTGGACCTAAAATCGTCGGGCACTGACCATGCATCTCACGGCCAACGGCTAGCAATTGCCCTAACACCTTACCTCTCCCTGCTCCCAGCAGCTGCAGCGTCTTGTCAGCTGACAGGCCACTCAGACGCTGCTGCCACCAGGAGGGAAGACCGGGAGCACTCATTAGTGCCCTGCATTGCAGTCTGCACAAGGAAGGCAAAGGAGAATAACCCTAAAGAACCCTAAAGACTACCTTTATTGTCCATTTCCTACATCTGCCCTGTTAGTGATGTTAGGTCAGAACTAGTGATGAGCGAATGCTGTTCGATAGAATAGATATTCGATCGAATAGTAAGGTATTCGATAGTATCGAATATTATCTAATAGTACTCCTGTTACATGGAGCGACGGCAGCAGATCGCTGCTATCTGCCATGGGCTGCCCGGACCATCTAGCAGCGCGCCCTCCACTTACTTGCTCGCTGCCGGCACGTGCAATAGCGACCGCAGCGAGCAGGGAACGAAGTGCAAACGAGCGCTGACAGCTGTCACCCTGTGTAATAGGGGCTTTAGGGTGCGTTTACACAGAAAGATTTATCTGACAGATTTTGGAAGCCAAAGCCAGGAATGGATTTGAAAAGAGGATAGATCCCAGTCTTTTCTTTATGACCTGATCCCTGTTTATAGTCTGTTCCTGGTTTTGGCTTCAAAGATCTGTCAGATAAATCTGTCTGTGTAAACGCACCATTAGTCTCCTTACAGTATTCCCACCCTGGACAGCGTGCGTACATATGGACCCTGGCAGCCTGTTGAAGCTTTGCTGATATGTCAGAAGCAGATGGTGATACCACAGGTCGAGCCATGTATCTTAAATTTACAGTATCCACAGTGGCTTTTGTCTACCCTGCTGTCTTTTGGGAAGCCGTCAGGGACCGCCTGGTGAGTAATTTGTAAGGTAGCAGGAAAGTGACAACAGCTTCCCTTTAAGAGGTTAAATGAATGGGTGTGACTACAGCTCTGTTGTTAAACCAGCATCACGCATTCATTTCCACTTCCTCCTTCTATCAGCCATGGCGTCTGCTACTCTGAGAGACGAGCTGCTCTGCTCCATCTGTTTATCTGTATTTAAGGATCCTGTAATGCTGAGATGTGGCCACAACTTCTGCCGGGTCTGTATTGGTCGTGTGCTGGATACACACAACAAATCTAGAGTTTATTCCTGTCCTGAATGCAGAGAACAGTTTAAGGACCGGCCTGCACTGATGAGGAACATTGCTCTGCGTAAAATAATTGAGAATTTACTGACTCCTCCAATACCGACAGAAACCGGGATCTGCTGCACTTACTGTGTGGACTCTCCTGTACCTGCTGTGAAATCCTGTCTGCACTGTGAGGCTTCTCTGTGTGATAAACACCTGAGAGCTCACAGCAAGTCACCAGAACACGTCTTATCTGAGCCCAGCACTTCCCTGGAGAAGAGGAAGTGTTTGCATAAAAAGATACTCGAATTTTACTGCAATGAAGACGCTGCTTGTATCTGTGTGTCCTGCAGCTTGGCTGGAGAATACGGAAGACATGATGTTCAGATGATAGATGAGAAGAAGAAACTGAGAAATGTTCTCCAGAAATTGACCACAAAGAGAGAGAAAACTGAGGAAAGAGTCCAGAGTGTGGAGGAGCGCAGGAGAAAAGGTCAAGAAAAAGCAGCTGGAGAAGCCGAGAGAGTCACTGCCCTGTTTACAGACATCAGGAGACGGCTGGACAACCTGGAGAAGAGGGTCCTGAGCGAGATCTCCAGGCAGGAAAAGGAAGAGTCATTGTCACTGTCTGCTCTGATCCAGAAGCTGGAAATAAAGAAGGACGAGCTGTCCAGGAAGATGAGACACATTGAGGAGCTGTGTAACATGGCGGATCCACTGATTGTCTTACAGGAACCAGACACAGGTGACTTGTGTGATCCTGAGGAGGGGGGAGGTGATGAGGACACAGGGGGACATGATAGACAGCCCCATGATGTAGATGATCTGGATGTGACTGTGATCTCAGAGACATTCCGCACAATATGTGACATTATAACAGATATAAAGAGTGGGATCTATGCGGAGGGTCTTATAGAGCTATTATTGGATGTAAACACAGCTTCTAATAATATCCACATATCAGACGACCTAAAAACTGCAACCTGGACAGAAGAGGAGCAGAATCGTCCAGAAACAGCAGAGAGATTCCAGGATTATAATCAGGTGATGAGCAGCAGGAGATTCTCCTCAAGGCGACATTGCTGGGATGTGGAGAGCAGTACATCAGGGAGGTGGAGGGTGGGGATGTGTTATCCCAGTATAGGCCGGAGGGGAGGTCAGTCTCGTATTGGTTATAATAACAAGTCCTGGGGTTTGGAGAGGTGTAAGAATCAGTACTTAGTGATACATGACAATAAAGAGATTCTGTTACCTGGCAATATCTCCAGTGATAGATTCAGGATCTGTCTGGATTATGAGGCCGGGCAGCTGTCCTTTTATGAGCTGTGTGACCCCATCAGACACTTACACACCTTCACTGCCACCTTCACCGAGCCCCTTCATGCTGTATTAGGCGTTTTTTGGAAAAAGCTTGATGGAGCTCTTGTAGATAGCTGGTTGAAAATGAGAAGTTAAAGGAGATGCTCGGTGGATTTTAAAAGCTGGCAACAGGCAGGGGCAAAATTGATTACAAGTACTAACTTACCTCTCCCTGTCAGCGGTGATAAGTAGGACCAGTCGTGGGACCCCCGCTGGGCTCCGGGATCTCCAGAGCTAACACATCACAACTTGGCTGATGGACTGGCCGCTCAGCCAGTCAGTGACTGGGGTGGATGCCGTTCCAGTCACTGATTGGCAGAGCGGCCAGTCCATCAGCCGGGACAGGCCTCCCCCCCCCCCCCCCCCCCCAACTTGCGACATCATCATACCTCAGGGGAAAATCTAGGTTGATAGTTGGTGCCTTGCCCTCCTGATCCCTCATGATCATCCGTATAAGCTAATTATAGAAGTTCCTGCTACAATGCATCAACTATCTTTTTAATTCTGTTCATAAAAAATTGGATTTTCACTAGCATATTTTAATTATATGTAATTAGTACTCAACAAGTACAAACAAGGGTGAGGTTTTCCAAAAGGGCTGTGTATACTTCTGAATCTGTATTCCAGCTAGGTAATACATTAGCTTTTCTAGAGTACTGAATGGCCCCAGGCCCTAGTATGACCTTAGCCTCTGCACCGCCTATAGTTACACGTCTGCTTGTAATACCTGCTTGTTCGCTTATTAAACAGTCCATGTATAATAAACATTTTAATGTATGCTGTTTTGTTTCGTTGTCCTTGTGCACACATTCTGCAACATTTAAAAACTAAAAGTAAGTCCCCCTCCCCAAATCCCATGGGAACAATATAGAAAATGTGCTGCTATATTCTTATGTCATCTGTGCATATATTCTACTACGATAAATATCCTGCTGGGTTAAAGGGGTTATTCAGTATCAGGATCTGTTCACACTACGGAATTAGCATGGAATTTCAAGCGGAGTCCGCTCTGCGGCAGTGAAAGACCGCTGAGCCAAGAGTGATGGCTGAAGCAGGGGCCTGCACTTAGCTACCCACAGATTCTACCTGACCATGAGCCAGAGGCAGCGGGGAGCTAGGTAGCATCTGAGTATTCATTTGTTTGCAAAGATAGGGTGCATGCACACTACGGAATACGCGCGGAAAGGCCGCTGCGGATTCCGTCGCTGGCCCCTGCTTGCGGCCTCTTGCATCTCCGCCTGTGCCATAGACTCCATTCTAGGCACAGACGGCTTTCGGCGGACGGCGGAATTGGCCTGGCCATAAAATGGTGTTTATGGCACGGGCGGAGATGCACGCCGCCGCGAGCGGGTACAAGCGACGGAATCCGCAGCGAGTTGTAAGTGTGGATTCCGTAGTGTGCATGCACCCATAGAGTGGGAAAAGCTGCTGCCAGACATCTTTGACACCAAGGTATCTTCCCATGAACAAAAGGATCTATAAAATATATATATATATACTAGAAAATGTACCCAACGCTGCCCATGTCAGTGTTTTAGGGTAGCTTCACACGTACCGACTCGCAGCATTAATAACGCTGCGAAGTGGCTAGGTCCTGGCAGATCACTTTCACTACATACACACAGCGGTCTGAACGACCGCTGCGTGTATGTAATTCTGCCGGCCGCTTGACTCCTTCAGCTGCCGCCCAGCTCCCGCTCTGTATACATTACCTGTCCTTGCTGCACGGGGTCCCGGCGTACTGCTCTCCCGCCCGGCCAATCAGTGTGTTGCCCTGCCGCAGCCACTGATTGGCCGGGCGGGAGAGCAGTACGCCGGGACCCGTGCAGCGAGGACTGGTAATGTATACAGAGCGGGAGCCGGGCAGCAGCTGAAGGGGTTAAGCGGCCGGCAGAATTACATACACGCAGCGGTTGTTGAGACCGCTGTGTGTATGTAGTGAAAGTGATCTGCCAGGACCTAGCCGACTCGCAGCGTTATTAACGCTGCGAGCCGGTATGTGTGAAGCTACCCTTAAAGGAGAAGTCCGGCCAAAATTAATTTTTGATATGTTGTTACTTATGAAAAGTTATACAAATTTCTAATGTACATTAATTATGGGAAATGCACATATAGAGCTATTTCCCTTAATTTAGTAGATCAGGAAGTGTTAGAAATATCTCTGAAGAAGTGACGTCACGACCCAGGGTGTAATTCCTATGGAGTGTCCAGCAGGAGGCGCTCTCTATATAGAAGTCTATGGGACTTTATTGTTTCTATGGGTTTCTATTTAATGTAATGTAATGTAATGTAGTGTACAGTGCTTTATTGAATGAATACATCTATGGAATACTTTGGGGAGCAAGTGTCCTTGCTCCCCAAAGTATTGCATAAATGTATTCATTCAATACATTCAATACACAGTAAGCCCACCGATCCGCCGCATTCCCGCCGATCCGCCACACGCTGATCCGCCGCATTCCCGCCGATCCGGACCATATACATTGAACTACAGCTCCCATCATCTGCTTTTAGTATGAACAGGTGATGGGAGCTGTAGCTGGGTAATGGATATGACATGCCGCCGGGCGCAGGGGGGAGCCGCTCAGTACACAGGAGCGCTCCCCCCTCCTCCTCCTCCTTCCGTGATAACTTCCGCCTATACCAATGCTGACTCCCTGCCTGGCCGCTGCTCTCCGCTCTCCCCCCCATACATACCGGCTCCCGATGCATCCTGGTGTCCGCGCTGATGCCGGGAGCCGGTATATGTGAGCGGAGAGCGGCGGCGGCCAGGCATGGAGTCAGCATTGGTATAGGCGGAAGTTATCACGGAAGGAGGAGGAGGAGGGGGGAGCGCTCCTGTGTACTGAGCGGCTCCCCCCTGCGCCCGGCGGCATGTCATATCCATTACCCAGCTACAGCTCCCATCACCTGTTCATACTAGAAGCAGATGATGGGAGCTGTAGTTCAATGTATATGGTCCGGATCGGCGGGAATGCGGCGGAAATTCGGCGGAAATGCGGCGGATCTGCGGGCTTACTGTGTATTGAATGAATACATTTATGCAATACTTTGGGGAGCAAGGACACTTGCTCCCCAAAGTATTCCATAGATGTATTCATTCAATAAAGCACTGTACACTACATTACATTACATTACATTACATAGAAACCCATAGAAACAATAAAGTCCCATAGACTTCTATATAGAGAGCGCCCCCTGCTGGACACTCCATAGGAATTACACCCTGGGTCGTGACGTCACTTCTTCAGAGATATTTCTAACACTTCC
Organism: Dendropsophus ebraccatus; assembly: GCF_027789765.1. Taxonomy (NCBI): domain Eukaryota; kingdom Metazoa; phylum Chordata; class Amphibia; order Anura; family Hylidae; genus Dendropsophus; species Dendropsophus ebraccatus. The sequence goes on along the minus strand of NC_091454.1, from coordinate 12,713,308 downwards.
TGATCTACTAAATTAAGGGAAATAGCAGTATATGTGCATTTCCCATAATTAATGTACATTAGAAATTTGTATAACTTTTCATAAGTAACAACATATCAAAAATTAATTTTGGCCGGACTTCTCCTTTAACCCCTTAAGGACAGAGCCTGAAATGGCCTTAATGACAGAGACAAATTTTATGAATATGACCAGTGTCACTTTATTCATTAATAGCTTCGGGATGCTTTTACCTATCCGGCTGATTCTGAGATTGTTTTCTCGTGACATATTGTACTTTACATTTCTGGTAAATTGGAGTCGATACTCATAACAAATCTTTATGAAAAAAACCCAAATAATGTGAAAAAATGTGAAAAAATGCATTTTTCCAACTTTGAAACTTTTTTGCGTATACAGAAAGTGGTTATACCACATAAATTATATATTAAATAGCATTACCAACATGTCTACTTTATGTTGGCGGCATTTATTAAACTATCTTTCATTTTTTTTAGACGATAGGAAGCTTAAAACATTAGCAGCAAATTTCCAAATTTTCAGTAAAATTTCAAAATCAGATATTTTTAGGGACCTGTTCAGGTTTAAAGTGTATTTGAGGGGCCTGTATGTTACAAAGCCCCACAAAGCACCCCATTTCAGAAACTGCACCCCCCAAACTCTGCAAAAGCACATCCAGAAAGTGTTTTAACCCTTTAGGTGAGTCACAGAAATAAAAGCTAAGTGTGTAAGGAATTTGAAAATTTTAATTTTCTCTGCAGAGATTTTATTGTAATCCAATATTTTTCATAATTATAAACCTATTAGCAGAGAAATGCACCCCAATAATTATTGCCCCGTTTCTGCAGTTTATAGAAATACCCCATATGTGGCCCTATTGCGCTACTTGACGCAACCACAAGCCTCAGATATAAGGGAGCGCCTAGTGAATTTCAACGCCTCCGTTATATTTGGTCATTTTTGACTGTACCACTTCAGGTTGGCAGAGGCTCTGGGGTGTCAAAACCTAAAAAACACCCCTAAAGGGACACCATTTAGAAAACTACACCCCTCAAGGAATGTAACAAGGGGTGCGGTGAGCATCTGGACCCCACAGGTGCTTCACAGATTTTCCGAACAATATGGCGTGAAAAAAGAAAAATTTATTTTTTACACTAAAACGTTGTTCTAGCCTTCAATTTTTCATTTTCTTAAAGGGATAAGAGGCAAGAAAAGACAAAAAATGTGTAGCGCAGTTTCTCCCGAGTACAGAAATACCCCACATGTGGCGATAGAGTGCCAAGGGGGCGCAGGACGAGCCTCCAAAGGGAAGGAGCGCCAATTGGCTTTTGGAAGCTGAATTTCACTGAAAAGGATTTCAAGGGCCATGTCGCATTTACAGAGCCCTCGTGCTGCCAAGACACTGGAAACCCCCCACAAGTGACCCCATTCTGGAAACTACACCCCTCAAGGAATCTAACAAGGGGTGCAGTGAGCATATGGACCCCACTGGTGACGGGCACAAATGTGGAACAATGTGACGTGAAAGGGAAAAATTTCATTTTTTCACTTTTACGGCACAAATGTGCCCGTCATCAAGGGGTTCATATCCTCACTGCACCCCTTGTTAGATTCCCTGAGGGCTGCAGTTTCCAGAATGGGGTCACTTGTGGGGGGTTTCCAGTGTTTTGGCAGCACGAGGGCTCTGTAAATGCGACATGGCGTTCATCATCCATTCTAGCCAAATCCAACCTCCAAAATCCAAATGGCGCTCCTTCCCTTCGGAGGCTTGCCCTGCGCCCACATGGCGCTTTATGTCCACATGTGGGGTATTTACGGACTCGGGGAAAATTTCTCTACACATATTGTGTGTTTTTTTCTCTTTTAACCCCTTGTGAAAATGATAAATTCAAGGCTAAACCAACATTATAGTGTAAAAAATGTAATATTTCATTTTCACGCCACATTGTTCCACATTTGTGCCCGTCACCAGTGGGGTCCATATGCTCACTACACCCCTTGTTACATTCCTTGAGGGGTGTAGTTTCCATAATGGGGTCACTTGTGGGGGGTTTCAACTGTCTTGGCAACACAGAGGCCTTTTGAATGCAACATGGCCCCTCAAAATCCATTCCATCCAAATCCAGCCTTCAAAAACGAAATGGTGCTCCTTCCCTTCGGAGGCTTACCCTGCACCCGCATGGTGCTTTATGTCCACATGTGGGGTATTTACGGACTCGGGGGAAATTACGCTACACATTTTGTTTTTTTCCCCCTCTTTTAACCCCTTGTGAAAATGATATATTCAAGGCTAAACCAACATTATAGTGTAAAAAATGTAATATTTCATTTTCACGCCACATTGTTCCACATTTGTGTCCGTCACCAGTGGGGTCCATATGCTCACTACACCCCTTGTTACATTCCTTGAGGGGTGCAATTTTTATAATGGGGTCACTTGTGGGGGGTTTCAACTGTCTTGGCAACACAGGGGCCTTTTGAATGCAACATGGCCCCTCGAAATCCATTCCATCCAAATCCAGCCTTCAAAAACCAAATGGCGCTTCTTCCCTTCGGAGGCTTACCCTGCACCCGCATGGCGCTTTATGTCCACATGTGGGGTATTTCCGTACTCAGGGGAAATTGCTCTACACATTAAATGTTTTTTTTATCTTTTAGCCCCTTGTGAAAATGAAAAAACATGACAAGATTAATGATTTAGAGTAAAAATTTTACAAAAATTACACTAAATGTTGGTCTAGCCTTGATTTTTTTCCATTTCCACAAGGGGTTAAAAAAGAAAATGAACACAAAACGTGTAGGGTAGTTTCCCCTGAGTACGAAAATACCCACATGTCGGCATAATGTGCCATATGGGCACAGGGCAAGTCACCAAAGTGACAGAGCGCCATTTAGAGGCTGGAATGGAGGATGGAGGCCATGTCGCAATTACAAAGCTCCTGTGCTGCCAGGACAGTAGAAACCCCCGACAAGTGACCCCATTCTGGAAACTACACCCCATAAGGAATCTAACAAGGGGTGCAGTGAGCATATGGACCCCACTGGTGACGGGCACTTACGTAGAACATGTGCCAAGAAAATAAAAAATACAATTTTTTTCATTTTCACGTCCCAAATGTGGCCGTCACCAGGGGGCCATATCCCCGCTGCCCCACTTGTTAGATTCCTTATGGGGTGTAGTTTCCAGAATGGGGTCACTTGTGGGGGGTTTCTACTGTCCTGGCCGCACAGAGGCTTTGTAATTGCATCATGGCATCCTCTAATGGGAATGGCGGCCATACCTATTTAGCTGGGGAAAAGGGACAATTCTAATTTATTTGGGGGTATTAGGCCAATTATTAGTTTATAAGGTTGGAAATGACAGGTGTCCATCAAATTCAACCTGTGTTGATCCAGAGGAAGGCAAAAAAAAACCCTCATAAGGCAGACGACAGTAGCCTCATCACAGGGGAAAAATTCCTTCCCGACTCCATAATGGCGATCAGAATAATCCCCGGATCAGCGTGACCCCTGAAATAGGAATAACGGACAGAATTTAGATAATGTAGAACCCCAGTGACGTGTGGTGCGCCTTGGAGCGATCCAGTATGGAGAGGCCGGGGGGATCAGGACAGGTGTCACACAGGAAAATGGTGTCCTACCTGATCCCCCTGTTACGCCACACTGCACTTCTTCTGGGGTCTCCCTTTCTCCAGTGTGGGGGACGTCACCTGGAAAATGTTGTCCTGGTGGGATACGGGGTCCTTCATATCCAGAAGCGCTGGGTCCGCTCCATGGCTGCTAAATATTAGGGCTCTATTACTGCTTCTGATATGTTCGGATCGTGCCGCAAGCTACAGTAGCTCGGGCAGCGAGGGACCGGAAGAGGGGGTGCTGGTATAAGAGTTATCCCCGTACAGGTGGTGACCTTTATCCAGCAGTGGGAAGATCAGTTCCCGGACGATCTTCCCACTAACTCCGAGGATGGGGGGGGGGGCATCTGGGGGCTGCATTCGGGTGTCCCTTCCTACATACACTCTAAGGGTACATGCACACTGCGGAATCGCGACAGATAACCCTTCGTGCATTCCACAGCTGGCACCCACCGGCGGACTGATGCAGGCGCACGTCTCCACACGTGTCATAGACTCCATTCTATGCACGGGCGGATTCCGCTCTCCGTCCAACGTGTTCATTCTTTGGATGGACGACGGATTCCGCCCGTGCATAGAATGGAGTCTATGACACGGGTAGAGACATGCGCCTCCATCAGTCCGCCGGTGGGTGCCAGCTGCGGAATGCACAAAGGGTTATCCTTCGCCATTCCGCAGTGTGCACGTACCCCAAATCTGTAAGTGTACCCTGAGGTACTCTCACAGAGTTTGTAGAATTTCACACCATACCGTAATCTCTTATTGGGACGGTACTGGCGGAAAAGACGTGTCTGGGCGCTACGCTACGCTACCCCCAGACACGTCACTGGATGATGAGGATGATGAGGATGAATGGAGGAAAGAAGGATCCCCCCATTCATCCTCACTGGCTGTTTCGGTGTCGGAGGCAATAATAATGTATCCCTCTGACGCTGAAAACACCCTGGGGGCCATCTTTATATGGGGACTAGTATATGGGGTATATAGTGGTGTAGTGTCAAACTTTATTCAATGTAGTGTAGTGTGGTGTAATGTAGTGTTTTTTACGTGTTTTTTTACAGTAAGTATAAAAAAAAAAACCTACGCCAACAAAGGAGTTGCTGATAAATGCCGCACTTATGTCCGGCACTTATAAGCAGACTGTGGCAGTAGAATATAGAAAAAAAACACCCTACGCCAAAAAGGAGGAGTTGCTGATTAGCAGCGCACTTTCGTGCGATGCTGATCAACACTCAGCGGCGATAGGGTGCGGAAAATAGAAGAAAAAAAAATTTGGAAAAAAAAAAAAAACTTTTTCTATATTCTGAATATCCCTGTAGCTGCTGATAAGTGTATTACACATATCAGCCGCTAGGGGGCAGCAGAGCGCAAAATCCGGAAAATGACGAGGCTGGAGCCGAAAATAGCCGAAAGAAGACGACGGGGAACGGCGGAAAGACCCGAAGACCGAACGGAATGACGGAGGACGCCGCGAACCCGGAAGACGCCGATCAGGAGCCCGGGACAGGTGAGTAATGTACAAATACCTGCTCTTGACCCCTCCGCTACCTAGCTGAGGGGTCCAGGGCAGGTATTTATTATTTTGCTGGACTCTGATCGCCGTGCCACCGGCCCGATCGCCGTGAACGGCCGGCCGGCCGTTCACGGCGATCGGGCCGGTGGCACGGCGATCACCATTACTTTTTACAGTAATGGCGGTCGGTGCCGTCCTCGGACAGCACCGACCGCCATTTTTTTCCGGGTCATCGGGTCACCGATGACCCGGAAAGGTTCCGATCGCCGCTATTGGCTGATCTGAATTGATCAGCCTATAGCGGCGATCGTAAGCACGGGGGGTGTTAACCACCCCCCGTGCCGTGAAGCTAAGATGGCCTGCTATGATTTATAGCAGGCCATCTTCCCCGACCGCTGTGTGTGAACACGCAGCGATCGGGGGAAACATCGGGCGTAAATTTACGCCCTGATGCGCCAAGTACCAGGGCGCGAGGGCATAAGTTTACGCCCGATGTCGTTAAGGGGTTAAGGAGATTTGTTCCAAGGGTGCCCAGGAGGCCAATCTACGCCCTAGTTTTTTTGTTTACGGAAAAATTACCAGGAGCTGTACAATACACTTTACGACTATGTTCACAAACCGTATTTTTGCTCAGTATTTTTCAACCAAAACCAGGAGTAAATTGAAAACACAGACAGGTTGAAATTTAGCAGATGGCATCATTTCACGGAAATTAACGTCTGTTATTTTAAAACAATGCTCGTTTTAAAATATCGGTAAATATTTTTCATTAAATGGTGGCCATCCACTAGATTTCAACAGTGCGTGAACATAGCCTTTCTGTGTTTTAAATCCAATCCTGGTTTTAGGAGTGGATTTACTGACCAAAATACTGAGCAAAAATACTGTGTCGGAACATAGCTTAGAAATGTAAAATCTAAATCTCACAGAGTGGCTGTGAGTTAGTACTGATATTGGTTTAACGGAGAAGTCAGTTGAATTATAAAATCCTGCAGCCGGCAGGCACGGCCAGGAGAGGTAAGTTAGTACTTGTCATTTCTCCATTGCCGCCTGCAGGATTTTACGATTGGCCAGACTTCTCCTTTAACTTAGTGGGTATAAAAGATGCCACTGAAGTCAGTAAAGTAAGCTGCAGGGTGCCACCCCTCTCTGTTATTAGTGACAACTGTACTCAAAGAACAGAAGATAGAATGGGAGATATTCCAACTGAATTGAGACAGCCACCCCTAGCAACCAATCAGATTCCAGATCCCTTAGAAAATGGATGTAGTAATCCTATTTGTTGCTAAGGTTTCAGTATACCTTGCCAGCTACCATTTTTGTATGTATGAGGAAAGGGGGAGGGGGTTGCCAGACACAGCCATCATTTTTGTGAGGCAAAATCTGATCTCCAGAACATTCTACCATTTATTTCTATGGCTCTGTTTTTCCCCAACACTGTACTCATAAGCTACCACCAGGCCTGGCTGTCATATTTGTGATTTTTTGGATCTGCACATTCACGTCTCTATACTATAGCTCTGGCTGAGCGCTAATTACCTTACCTGTGCATTGGGGAGAACTGCAGCTCTAATTATGTCACCTGTGTGTTTATGTGGAGATTTTCCCATTCATTTCTATGGGGCGGTCTTCCCCACCTCCTTCCCTCCTGTACACTTGCCAAGGAATATGTATGAATATGTGCTGCGCTGTCATCAATCTGACACAATCAGTTCATTACATTGCTGTGCATATTCATACAGGGGAATTCCACTATGGAAAGTGGGAATAAGGCCTAACTTTCCTGGGACATTCATTTTATTATATATATAAATATATATCCATCCTCTGGGATATACACCACCATGTTAGTCAAGATTTACCATTACCACACAAGCCTGGTCCATATATTCATTAGAAAACTCAGTATAGAGCGGTAAAAGCCCTATACACAGTATATAGAGGAATAAAGGCTGTGATGTACAACATATTAGTCAGAAGAGAAGTTCCTACCTCATAGATATGAAAGAAATCTGAGGAAAAAGTCCTGACTGGAAACTCCTGACCCAGCTGAGGTTCTGACTGGGGGAGGAGCTTCCCCTCAGCTGTGGTCTTGACTAGGGGTGGGGCTTCTCCTCAGCTGAGGTCTTGGTTGGGGGCGGGGCTTCCCAGTCAGGGCTTTTCCTCAGAGTATTTCAGGCAGCAATAGGTACACATGTGCTCTCAGGTGCAGAAGCAGATCCTGTGGATTTTCACCTAAACTTCTACACCAGGTCAGTGAGTGAGTAGCAATGTATATTTTATGTCAGTTCTTTTTCTAATATCCTGGGAAAACTGTATTTCTAGTCAGACAAGTGACTTAAATTCGCTGGGAGGGATTTATTTCATATCTATGAGGTAGGGACTTCTCTGCTGACTTATGTTGTATATTGCAGTCATTATACCCCTATATACTGTGTATATGGCTCTTATTGCTGTATACTGGAGTCTTATAATCAATATACAGACCAGGCCTGTGTGGTAAATTCTGACCAACATGGTAGTATCTATCCCTCAGGAGTTCTACATACACTGTATTGTTACCCCATGATTTCTCTTCTGATCTCACATAAATGAATCACCTGTGAGGAGATTTGAGAGACATTCAGCTCCCATAGCAAGATTGTCCCGTGTTGCCCACAGCAACTAATCATGGCTTAGCTTTCAAGTGTTCATGAGCTCTTGTAAAGTGTGTGTGTATATATGTATGTGTGTGTATTTATGTATGTATGTATGTGTATATATATATATATATATATATATATATATGCTAATATATCGTGTGTGTGTGTGTATAAGGCTGGGGTCACACTGCGTTTTTGCAATCAATTTAACGTATATGTTTAGACGGGTTATCCAGTGCTACAAAAATATGGCCTCTTTCTTTCAGAGACAACATGATTCTTTTCTCCAGTTCAGGTGCAGTTTGCAATTAAAGTGACTGTACTACCAGGCCCAGGCTGAAGCACTGGAGGTGGCTGACTCGCCCTTAGTGGGAGGAAACCCTAGCTCCTCTATTATAGGGTTCCATTGATTCTAATGGAGTCATGTCATGGAGGGGCTGAAGTTTCTTACCACTAAGGGTGGGTTGGCCCGCCTCCAGTGCTTTAGCCTGGGCCTGGTGGTACAGTCACCACCATTACATCCTCTTTAATCTGAAGCCATGGATTGAACGGCGCCGTCACTGGGAAGCCGGTGCCGCGGCCGGTTCCGGTGCATAGAACGGCTTCCCTGTGACGGCGCGGTTCGATCCGTGGCTTCAGATTAGAGGATGTACCTGGTGGTTCATCCTCTTTAAAGGGGTAGTGCGGCGCTAAGAAATTACTCACAGAATAACACACATTACAAAGTTATGCAACTCTGTAATGTGTTATGTCTGTGAATCGCCCCCTTCCCTTTGTCCCCCCCACCCCCGCACGTGTACCCGGAAGTGTTGGTGCATTATACATTACCTGATCCGTGTTGCACCCGTCTGCCATCTTGTGCAGCAACGTCATCTTCGGGCAGCCGGCCGATGTTCTCCCATCTTCCCGAGTGTCGGCCGCCCTCTGCTGCGTCATCAGCTGCTCAGCCGCGATTGGCTGAGCACAGTTATGCTCAGCTAATCTCGGCTGAGCATCGGATGACGCTGCAGAGGGCGGCTGGCATTCGGGAGAGTCAGAGCTGTTCGCCGGCCGCCCGAAGAAGACGTCACTGACTGAAGATCGGAGATGGAGGTCGGCACGTGACAGGTATGTATAGCGCACCACACTTCCGGGTACACGGGTGGGGGTGGTGGGACACAGGGAAGGGGGCCATTCAGACATAACATACACAAAGCTGTAACTTTGTAATGTGTGTTCTGTGAATGATTCTTTACCGCCGCACTTCCCCTTTAAGCTCTATTCACTTTAATGGAACTGAGCAGCAAAACCCTGCCCAAGCTGGAGACAAGAGTGGGGCTGTCTCTGGAAAGTGGCCATGTTTTTGTAGTGCTGGATAACCCCTTTAATGAAAAAAAAACAAAAACGATGCAATTGTATGTCATCAAAGGCGATGTGCCTCTGACAAAGGCACATCACCGAAACGCGTTCTGCTGTTACACTGTTCACACTTAATGGTTTATGGAACCGAAATAAACTAAAATTATATGATGATCAAGTGGTGAGTTGCCGGGATTTCTACTTTTGATTTGGCAGTGAGTCTGACTTAAATTATTTTTTATTTTGACATTGCCCATTTAAGTGCTTAAGTGAATTGTATGATTAAAACTGTTTATCCAGCATCAGACATACTTAGTCTTTTTTCTCTTTTTTCTCTTTTTTTTTTTTTTTTTTTCTTTCTTTTGTCAGCCATGGCGTCTGCTGTTCTGAGAGACAAGCTACTCTGCTCCATCTGTTTATCTGTATTTAAGGATCCTGTAATGCTGAGATGTGGGCACAACTTCTGCCGGGTGTGTATTGGTCGTGTACTGGATGCACAGGACAGGTCTGGAGTTTATTCCTGTCCTGAATGCAGAGAAGATTTTCGGGAGCGGCCTGCACTGATTAAGAACTCTCATCTCCATAATTTAGCAGAACGTTTCCTGTTTAGTCGGCCAACAGATCAACAGGAGATCACCAGGATCTACTGCACTTACTGTTTGGACTCTGCTGTACATGCTGTGAAATCTTGTCTTATGTGTGAGGCTTCACTGTGTGATAAACACCTTAGAGTTCACAGCAAGTCGCCAGAACATGTCTTATCTGAGCCCAGCACTTCCCTGGAGAAGAGGAAATGTTCTGTCCATAAGAAGATGCTGGAATATTATTGTCATGAGGACTCTAATTGTATATGTGTGTGCTGTTTTCTGGTTGGAAAACACAATGCACATAAGTTGGAGCCTCTAGATGAGACCTCTAAGAAGGAGAATCTGAGAAATGTTCTCCAAAAACTGATGACCAAGAGAGAGGAGACAGAGGAAAGAGTCCAGAGTGTGGAGGAGCGCAGGAGAAAAGCTCAAGAAAAAGCAGCTGGAGAAGTCGAGAGAGTCACTGCCCTGTTTACAGACATCAGGAGACAGCTGGACGACCTGGAGAAGAGGGTCCTGCGAAAGATCTCCAAGCAGGAAAAGGAAGAGTCACTGTCACTGTCTGCTCTGATCCAACAGCTGAAAATAAAGAAGGAAAAGCTGTCCAGGAAGATGAGACACATTGAGGAGCTGTGTAACATGGCGGATCCACCGACTTTCTTACAGGAACCAGACACAAGGGACTTGTGTAATCCTGAGGAGGGGGGAGGTGATGAGGACACAGGGGGACATGATAGACAGCCCCATGATGTAGATGATTTGGATGTGACTGTGATCTCAGACACATTCCGCACATTATGCGACATAATATCAGGTATAAAGATCTATGGGGAGGGTCCTGCAGACATATTACTGGATATAAACACCGCTAATAATAATCTCTTTATATCAGACGACCTGAAAACTGCAACCTGGACACTAGAGAAGCAGAATCGTCCAGAAATGGTAGAGAGATTCCAGGGTTATTCTCAAGTGATGAGCAGCAGGAGATTCTCCTCAGGGCGACATTACTGGGATGTGGAGATCAGTAGATCAAGATGGTGGAGTGTGGGAATGTGTTATCCCAGTATAGACAGAAGGGGAGCGAAGTCACACATTGGTTATAATAACAAGTCTTGGGGTATGGTGAGGTGTAATGACAAGAGTTCAGTTATACATGACGGTAAAGAGGTCCGGTTACATGACAATATCTCCAGTGATAGAGTCAGGATATATGTGGATTATGAGGCCGGGCAGCTGTCCTTTTATGAGCTGTGTGACCCCATCAGACACTTGCACACCTTCACTGCCACTTTTAACGACCCTCTTCATGCCGCATTATGTGTAGCGGAAGGTTCTGTAAAGGTAGGGGGGAGCATCAAGTGGGGGAAAACGGTCATAACATAAGAAATCGTTTAGAAACGCCATTAGATGCATGCATCAGAACAGGTTGGGTTATAGCTAAGCTCTTTCTGTGTTTTTGATGTTTTTGTAAACTAATATATGGGATTGAAGAATTTCTACTTTCTGGTCTTGCCACTCATATTTTGTACCTATGATGTGGTTTCTGTGGTCCGTTCTTTCTGTCCCTTTTTTATGGAGGAAAATGTTCAATAAATGTTTAAAAGTAATCCAGGAAGCTGTCCTTGTTATGCTGTGTGATGCGCCTTTACTGCCACCTTCACCCAGGGCCATTTATAGGTCTGGGGGCGGTAGGTGGTTTGCTGTCAGTCACTGCTGTGAGGTTTGAGGGAGGGTGATGGGGAAAGGGGGGGGGGGGGCTGGCATATGGTACTACATGTAACATACTAAATTGTATATGGCATACTGTACTATATGTAACATTCAAAATTACACTACTGTACTATTTAACATGGTATACTTTTTACATAGTATAGTGATCATTATTTAACTGGAGGAGACCATTCTGAGAAATGGGGAGGACTGTCTTCAGCAGCAATGTGTGTAGCTAGGAAGGGCCCTCCACCACCAAATATTTTGAGTAGAGCTGACCTGAGCAGCCAGAGCATCAGGACTGGAGCAGTCTTCGCTGGACTGTTTACATAATACTGAGGATTCTTCGGCAGCTCACTGTCTCTGGAGTCGCTGATAGCGCAGTGTGTTCTGCCAGGGCTGTTTCTAGGTCATTTACTTTTTTTTTTTTTTTTTTTTTTTGGGGGGGGGGGGGGGGGGGGGGGGGGGTTGGGGTGCCATTGATCATTGCTGAGTGAGAAGTCCATCTGGGTTGCTAACTGCGCCCCCTAGCTGACTATTTATACACACAGAAACTGGAGAGGGACTGCTCCACCTGGAAAAGGGTGCTTCCCAGGACATACCAAAATTGTAATCTCATATACCAGATTAAAGAAAGGGACATGTCAAAAAGAAAAGGAGCACACCATGAACTTATACAAATTACAATCACTTTATTAAACATACATTTAGTATAAATAACAGACTAGAATCCCCATACATGATTAAAAACACCCACACAATACAAAGGATCTCCTGGGTCTATATCACTGTTGCATAAATATGCTGAATACTACCTACAATAATGGCAATTACAAAGAACATAATACCATAGTGATAAGTGCTGTGTGAATGGATATAAAACCTACAAAATGCAAAAAAGAGTTGCACTGTGCTCAATACCAAACCAACAAATGAAACATGTGACTAATGAACTATATTGCCATTTTCGAGGGGAGTGGAGCAGGATTGGGATGGCCCATAATGTCCTACGCGTTGTCCATCTGGAACTTCGTTAGGTGTAGGAAAGTAAAGGGATCCTATTTATGACATTATATAGAAAAAAAAAAAAAACATATGTACGATATACAATTAATAAACACCAACCTGGCAGGTATAGTAGCACAGAGTAGATGCATTGCTGAACCAGAACAAAATGGCGGATACAGCGTGGGCTCAGATCAAGAGCACATGTACAGAGGAAGCACTGGCAAAGGGGCACATATTTGTGGTTTCATATGGGCCAATAAGTCACTTCTGGTATTGGAGCTCATTAATGCTCTGCGATTATGTACAAGTATAAGGTTGTTTACCCACGGAAGGTGGACAGCCTTATACTTGTGCATAATTGGCAGAGTGTTGTTGCGCTCCGATACTGGAGCTATTTGAGTACCGAGGTATTACTGTATAGATTGTGTGTAGAGTGAGAGGTGGATATATACAGTATACATACACTGAGGGATAGACTTCCATGCTAGTCAGGATTTACCACACAAGCCTGGTTCATGTATTCATTAGAATAATGGCTGTGATATACAACATACTAGTCAGAAGAGAAGATCCTACTTCATAGTTATGAAGGAAATCTGATAAAGGTCTTGGCAGGGGGTGGGGCTTCCCCTTGAGGTCTTGGCAGGGGGTGGGGCTTCCCCTTGAGGTCTTGGCAGGGGGTGGGGCTTCCCCTTGAGGTCTTGGCAGGGGGTGGGGCTTCCCCTTGAGGTCTTGGCAGGGGGTGGGGCTTCCCCTTGAGGTCTTGGCAGGGGGTGGGGCTTCCCCTTGAGGTCTTGGCTGGGGGTGGGGCTTCCCCTTGAGGTCTTGGCTGGGGGTGGGGCTTCCTAGCCAGGACTTTCCTCAGGAGGCTGCAGATACACATTCCCCCAGGTATAGCAGCCCATGGTGTGGATCTTTCCTAAACTACTATACGTGGTTAGTGAGCGGCAATGTATTTTTTTTTTTTTTGTCAGTTCGTTTATATTGTCCTTGGGAAAACTCTTTCAAACAAGTGTCTGAATCGCTAAGAGACATTTCTATGAGGAAGGGTCTTCTGACTTGGGCGGACATATTGCCTGTGCAGTAATAAGTGTATATTGGTGATTTGTATAACTTTTTTGGGGCAATAGAATACTTTAAGTTTAATAAAGTTAACTTTTCATTCTTTTCTCCTTGCCTTATAAAAACCATAGTTCTTTTATATATCTACGGAGCCATATGAGGGGTTGTTTGTTGCATGACATTTTACTTTCTAATTATATCCTTCACATCACCATAAAATATACTGCAGAGTATAAAAGTATTGGTGAGGAGAAATAAATAAGAAAAATAAATTAAAATAAATTTAGCAAATTTAGGTGGTTTTAGTTTTAATGCCTTTTTCATTGTGTGGTAAAATTAACACGTTATCCACCGTATTTTGCGCCATATAAGACAACTAGGCATAGAGGACCACCCTGAACTTTTCCAGTTAAAAATATAGAGTTTGGGATCTATTCGCCATATATAAGACTATACTTGTTCCAGCGCACACCAAATAAAAATTAATAAACATCAGACAGCAGCGAGCTCTGAGAGGTACAGTAATACTGGTAGGATACAAGGGTGCGTCAAATGGGTGATAGAGGTATGTTTTTCTTGGCACAGCCCCACTCTAACGTATGTCTTTTTTCCATACCCCGGACGCCTGCAGCTTGCTCTGCCTTCATAAGGTTGCTGCATACGGCGGGGATGCAGCTGTTTTTGAGCTTTCCCCACCGTATGTGGCGACCGCAGATTCTCCAGTCCGGTTCCAAAGTTTTTCAGCAAGACGACAGCCAGCATATAATACGACCCCTGACATTTAGAGAAGATTTTTTGGGGTAAAAAAGTAGTCTTATATGCAGGAAAATACAGTATATTCCTTGGGTTGTTGCAATTAGAAATGATATCCAACTTGTACTGTTTTACTACTTAAAATTAAAATCTTATTAAGGAAATTTTTAATCTCAATTTCCTGACTTTTTAAGTTAGTTGTTTAGGCCTTTAAAATGTTTTTTTGTTATATTGCTACCCTTATATACAGTGGGGGGGGGGGGGGGGAGTATTTAGTCAGTCACCAATAGTGCAAGTTCTCCCACTTAAAAAGATGAGGTGTCTGTAATTTACATCATAGGTAGACCTCAACTATAAGAGATAAAATTGTCTGATTTTTGTAAGAATTTATTTGCAAATTATGGTGGAAAATAAGTATTTGGTCGCCTACAAACAATCAAGATTTCACAGACCTGTAACTTCTTCTTTAAGAGTCTCCTCTTTCCTCCACTCATTACCTGTAGTAATGGCACTTGTTTAAACTTATCAGTATAAAAAGACACCTGTGCACACCCTCAAACAGTCAGACTCCAAACTCCACTATGGTGAAGACTAAAGAGCTGTCAAAGGACACCAGAAACAAAATTGTAGCCCCAATCTGGGGCTCCATGCAAAATCTCACCCCGTGGGGTCAGAATGATCACAAGAACGGTGAGCAAAACTCCCAGAACCACGCGGGGGGACCTAGTGAATGAACTGCAGAGAGCTGGGACCAATGTAACAACGCCTACCATCAGTAACACACTATGCCGCCAGGGACTCAGATCCTGCAGTGCCAGACGTGTCCCACTGCTTAAGCCAGTACATGTCCGGGCCCGTCTGAAGTTTGCTAGAGAGCATTTGGATGATCCAGAAGAGTATTGGGAGAATGTCCTATGGTCTGATGAAACCAAAGTGGAACTGTTTGGTAGAAACACAACTTGACGTGTTTGGAGAAAAAAAGAATACTGCGTTGCATCCATCAAACACCATACCTACTGTAAAGCATGGGGGTGGAAACATCATGCTTTGGGGCTGTTTCTCTGCAAAGGGACCAGGACCTCTGATCCGGGTACATGAAAGAATGAATGGGGCCATGTATCGTGAAATTTTGAGTGCAAACCTCCTTCCATCAGCAAGGGCATTGAAGATGAAACGTGGCTGGGTCTTTCAACATGACAATGATCCAAAGCACACAGCCAGGGCAACGAAGGAGTGGCTTGGTAAAAAGCATTTCAAGGTCCTGGAGTGGCCTAGCCAGTCTCCAGATCTCAACCCTATAGAAAACCTTTGGAGGGAGTTGAAAGTCCGTGTTGCCAAGCGACAGCCCCAAAACATCACTGCTCTAGAGGAGATCTGCATGGAGGAATGGGCCAACATACCAACAACAGTGTGTGCCAACCTTGTGAAGACTTACAGAAAATGTTTGACCTCTGTCATTGGCAACAAAGGATATATAACAAAGTATTGAGATGAAATTTTGTTACTGACCAAATACTTATTTTCCACCATAATTTGCAAATAAATTCTTACAAAATTAGACAATGTGATTTTCTAGATTTGTTTTCTCATTTTGTCTCC
This sequence comes from Dendropsophus ebraccatus, assembly GCF_027789765.1. Lineage (NCBI taxonomy): Eukaryota > Metazoa > Chordata > Amphibia > Anura > Hylidae > Dendropsophus > Dendropsophus ebraccatus. The sequence continues at coordinate 12,697,464 of NC_091454.1, read as the reverse complement.
CATAGTTGAGGTCTACATATGGTGTCAATTACAGACGCCTCACTCATCTTTTTAAGTGGTGGAACTTGCACTATTGGTGACTGACTAAATACTTTTTTTCCCCACTGTATAACATAATAAATGCGTTATTCTTACCCCGCCAGGGTCCTTCTGCAGCATCGGGTTCCCTTGCTGAACGCTCCCTCTGCCACTTCCAAGTTGGATTTGTCTACAGTGATAGCCCCCTCAGCCAATCACTTACTGAGATGGGACAGCGCTATGGCCATTGATTGGCTGAGTGGGCTGTCACTCCCTAAGTTCATCTTGTATAGTAGTCAGTATATTGGAGGTCACCCAGCTTTCCCAGTATCTTGTATATTAGTCAGTATGATGGAGGTCACCCAGCTTTCCAGCATCTTGTAGTCAGTATGATAGAGGTCACCCAGCTTTCCAGCATCTTGTAGTCATTATGATGGAGGTCACCCTACTTTTCAGCATCTTGTAGTCATTATGATAGATGTCACCCAGCTTTCTAGCATCTGTCTATGGGACAGTTCCTTGTCATGGCTCAGCAGCCCTTAGACTTATACAGGAAAGTGACTTCTGACCCCTTCACAGGGCACAGTAGGATATTTGGTCACAAATGACTGGAAGGGCCGAAGATGTTATAGGTAAGGGCCAGAGTGGCCCTTAAAGGGGTTGGCCACTTTATAGTAAAATAGGTCAGTACAAAGTATTAATAAGTGTACTTAAAGGACAACTCCCGCGGGACCCCCCCAAAAAAAAAAAACACAGACACACACAGACACCATACTCACCATCTCTCCGGTGACGATCGCCACTCGATTCGCCCGCCGTCCGCCTCTCCGTCGCCGCCGTCCGCCATCCAGCGATGTCTCCGACTTCCGGGTCCAGGGGATGGAAAAGGCTGCCAGTGCGCTTGCGCACCGGCAGCCTTTTCATTGGCTGGAGCGCATCACATGGCTTCCAGCAAGCTCAGCCAATCAGGGCTGAGCAAGCTGGAAGCCATGTGATGCGCTCCAGCCAATGAAAAGGCTGCTGGTGCGCATGTGCACCAGCAGCCTTTTCATCCCCATTCACTTTGCATGAAGACGCCGAGAAGGAAGAAGACCCGGACCGCCCCTTGGCTCTGACGTCGTCGTCACCAGATGCCGCCCCGGAGAAGAGGACCGTGACGATCGTAATAGGTAATGTATACATTCTTTAACTTCCGGGGTGGGGGGTCGGGGGTCCGAAAGTGGGGGAAGGGGGCCAGGCCGGGTATTTAACCACATTACAAAGTTATATAACTTTGTAATGTGTGTTAAATGAGCAAAAAAAAATTTTTGTGGGAGTTGTCCTTTAATGTATATACTGACAGCAGCTCCCTGTGTACCTCATAGAGCCAAAAATCAGACTCCCCTCCTGTGGGCTGCCCTGCTCTGTTTTGTTTTTGTCCATAAAATGGCTGACATGGAGGAGCATGTGACCATGCCCCGCCCCCTGTGTCCTCCCATAGACATATACAGAGTCAGTGGTGGACCTGGCTTCCACTAATAACCATTTCCTTGCATATGGTCAAATTAATCGTACTGTACCTCCTATATTTGATTATTCTGGAAAAAATTGATAAATAAAAACTTTAAGTAGCTGCGTTACTCCAAATAAAACCGTAAAGCGAATGTACCACCAGGTTTGGGTTTTTTCCATTAACTCAGTCGTTTTTTTTAAACTGCCGCCCATGGCGCCAGTCTATTCACGAGCACCAGCCCGCCCCGGAGCACTGGGGTCAGGCCCGCTGGCCTCCAGTGTGACTATCTCCCCTCCGTGACATGGCTCCATTGATTCTAATAGAGCGGCATCACATAGGGAGGTGGTTTCGCTACACTGGGGGCCGGCGGGCAGAGTGCTGCCATGTACGGGAACCAGGCGGCATTTCACCACCGGCATCCCCGCACCAGTGCCGGTCTGTATCTGGTGATACATTCACTTTAAGGACCCTAAGACTGGGCAGTCATTGAATTATTTGAAGAGGCCAATAATCTCCCTGTGTAATAGGTTCAACAATCAACTGATGAACAAGCAAACACTTATCAGCTGATCACTTGGGTTTGACCTATAAAATAAAAAAATAATTAATGGATCTCTTTATATAATAAGGCATACTGTATTCAATGAACAAATAAAGCAATGGGTTGCACAAACAATCCAATAATTTGTAGGGATCTTTGGTAGAATGGTGGCCATCTGTAGTGCTTCATGCTTGACGAAGCACTACATTGGCATTTCATTAGTATAGTGATCCGTGCCACAAATCCCAGTCCGCATGACAGCAGGTCCTTTTTTTTTTTTTTTTTTTTTTTTTTTTTTTCTTGCGGCAAGGGTTGTGGCCCCGTACACACGTGGACGTGTGACTGGGGCCATTGAATAACATTGATCCTGTGTTCTGTCAGCAATTGCGGTCAGAACAATGGACGTGTGAATGGGGCCCAACTCCAGGCATCTTCAGTCAGGGTATGTGCACACTACGGAATAGGCACAGAGACCCACTTGACCCATAGACTCAAAATTGGCGGGCGAATTCTGCCATCCACCCAAAGAATTGACATGTTATATCTTTGGGCAGACTGCAAAATTCTCTGGCCAATATCATTGAGTCTATGGGATGGGCGGAACTTCAAGCGGAGTGATTGGCTGACTAAAGTCATAGCTGTACATCTTTTTAAATGGAAAGGATCTATGGCATTCCAAAGTAATAACGTATCGGTACTGCATCGGAACCGCAAGGCTTTCACAGGAGGTACAAGTGCAAATATAGGCAATCTCTACAAGAGGCGGTAGGGGATCGAGAACACCACTGGCGGAATGAATTGCAGGTATTGAAAGACCCCGGCCCAAATGGCTGTGCTATGCTGGGTAATAGGCTGGGTGTCGACCAGTCCGACTGTGCCCTGAGCAACACCGTGTTGGTGCTGGGCTAATCAGTTGGGCATCCTGCACAAATTTTGCTATATGGGCGAAGTTTTCCTCATCCCTGATAGCCTATTGAGATGCCTATTGCCGTTCTTGATGCTCCGGGCAACCCGCAGAGGTATTTTGCAGTGAGGGCGAACTTTACCTTTCTCAAGGTGTCACCCATGAAGCCTAAGGGACCTAGGGCGCATGCGCAGCTCTCCGATGCCGTCCGGACTTGAAGACGCCACCAGATCTGTCCCGTTCTATGTGCGTTCACCTCACGCACTTTCTGTGCGACTGTTTACAAACACTGCTGCAGCATGGACCCGAGAAAGTGAACAGCTGACTGCTAGCCATCTGCGAGACAAACATTTTAGGCTCCTCTCTCCAGTATCTTCCTCATTTCCTTCACAGTAACTCTCTGTGCCCCCATATTGTACAGATACCTCTGTGCCTCCATATCCCATTGTAGTACCCCCCTCCCCCTAGTTAATCCCACTGTAGTAATCCCCCGTCCCTTTGTTAATCCCACTGTTAATGCCACTGTAGCAAATCCCCCCCCCCCCAATCATGTGTCCCACTGTAGCAACAACCCTCCCCTATCATAGGTCTCACTGTAGCAACCACCCCCTCATCACTGGTCTCACTGTGGTAACCCCCCCATCATAGGTCTCACAGTGGTCAGATGGCTTCAGTGAGACCCACTCAGTGTGTGGCAGCAGGACACATGGGGGCCAGGATGGTGGGACATCACCCCAAAATTGTGACTGTCCCGCCGGATCCGGGACGGTTGGGAGGTATGTATATAAATTTGCCTACTCATGCATCTTGGCAGACCGCCCACTTTGTATGTCCACAAACTGGCTGTCTTGCACTCACAATAAACAGAATTCGCAAATAGATTCTCTTTGATTCTGTGCACTGAAATTCCAATAACAATTAGGAACCGCTCAGTATAAAGGCCCGTTCACACTACGAAATAAGCACAAAAATTCTGAGCTGAACCCCCGCTCGCGTACTCCGCTTAGAATCCCACCTGCTATCTGTTTTAACTGGATGCTTTGTGCGCCTCCACTCTCCATGCCTCTCTGCTCAAGAGATTGACGTGTCAATTCTTTGAGCGGAGGCGTGTGCGCCCTCCCATACAAACACTGCAGAACACTGAGGCAGGCAGGATTCCACGGGGGAGATGTCCGTCACGGAATTCCACCGTTTTTTCCTCAGTGTGAATGGGTCCTTAGGGTGTCAGAGAGATTAATCTGACAGATTTTTGAAGCCAAAGCCAAGAACAGACTAAACAGAGAACAGGTCATAAAGGAAAAATTAAGATTTCCCCTCTTTTCAAATTCATTCCTGTCTTTGGCTTCAAAAAATCCATCAGATAAATCTCTCTATATTGAATCCTGGCGAAAAACCCACCGCCGGCCCGCGGACATCTATGCCCGTGCCATAGACACCATTCTATGATCAGGTAGATTCCACCTAAAAATTAACCCGCTCATTCTTTGGGCGGAATCTACCAAACCATAGAATGAAGTCTATAGGACCAGTGGAAATGCGAGCGGGGGCGAGCTGCGGAATCTGTAGTCCAGACCAGTGCTTCTCAATTCTCAGTCCTCAGGCCTCACCAACAGGTCATGTTTTGAGGAAGTCCTTAGTATTTCACAGGTGAAATAATTATAGTCAGTGCATCAGATATTATCACTGCTGTTCTTTGTATAGGATAGCCTCAAACCATGACCTGTTGGTGAGGCCTGAGGACTGGACTAGAGAAGCACTGGTCTAGACATTCCCTCAGGGTGCGTTTACACAGAGAGATTTATCTGACAGATTTTGGTAGCCAAAGCCAGGAATGGATTTGAAAAGAGGATAGATCCCAGTTTTTCCTTTATGACCTAATCCCTGTTTATAGTCTTTTCCTGGTTTTGGCTTCAAAGATCTGTCAGATAAATCTGTCTGTGTAAACACACCATTACTCCAGCTGAGGTCCTGGCTGTGGGTGGAGTGTCTCCTCAGCTGGGGTCTTGGTTGGGGGCAGGGCTTCCCCTCAGCAGAGGTCTTGGCATGGGGCGGGGCTTCCCCCTGAGGTCTTGGCTGTGGGTGGGGCTTCCCCCTGAGGTCTTGGCTGAGGGCGGGGCTTCCCCCTGAGGTCTTGGCTGAGGGCGGGGCTTCCCCCTGAGGTCTTGGCTGGGGGCGGGATTTCCCAATCAGGGCTTTTCCTCACAGTATTTCAGGCAGCTACAGATACACATGTGCTCCCAGGTGCAGCCGCAGATCCTGTGGATTTTCAGCTAAACTTCTACACCAGGTCAGTGAGCAGCAATGTATATTTCATGTCAGTTCTTTTTCTAATCTAATCTATCCTGGGAAAACACTTTATTTCTAGTCAGACTTGTGTCTTATAATTGCTGAGAGGGATTTGCCTTATATATATGAGGTAATTTCTTCTCTTCTATTATGTTGTGTATCACAGTTATTATTCTCCTATATACTGTGTACATGGCTCTTACTGCTGTATACTGGAGTCTTTTAATGAATATACAGACCAGGCCTGTGTGGTAAACTTATGACATGTACATATTGTTACCTAAACAACCTGTGAGGTGACAACATCTGAGTATGAGAGTGTAATATATACTGTCTGTGTATACAGTATATAGGGGGGTATTATGGGCGGCTGTACATGTATGTAGAATGAGTGCTGTTGGTGTATAGGCTGAGTGTGGTACGTGCTGTGGGGGAGGGGGTACAGACTGAGGGTGGTGTGGGGGTGTATAGGCTGAGTGCGGTATGTGTTGGGGGGGTGTATAGGCTGAGGGCAGTAAGTGGTGTGTGGGGGGTGGGTATAGGCTGAGGGCGGTATGTGTTGGGGGGGTGTATAGGCTGAGTGCGGTATGTGTTGGGGGGGTGTATAGGCTGAGGGCAGTAAGTGGTGTGTGTGTGGGGGGTGTATAGGCTGAGTGCGGTATGTGTTGGGGGGGTGTATAGGCTGAGTGCGGTATGTGTTGGGGGGGTGTATAGGCTGAGGGCGGTATGTGTTGGGGGGGTGTATAGGCTGAGGGCGGTATGTGTTGGGGGGGTGTATAGGCTGAGGGCGGTATGTGTTGGGGGGGTGTATAGGCTGAGGGCGGTATGTGTGGGGGGTGGGTATAGGCTGAGGGCGGTATGTGTTGGGGGGGTGTATAGGCTGAGGGCGGTATGTGTTGGGGGGGTGTATAGGCTGAGGGCGGTATGTGTTGGGGGGGTGTATAGGCTGAGGGCGGTATGTGTTGGGGGGGTGTATAGGCTGAGGGCGGTATGTGTTGGGGGTGGGTATAGGCTGAGGGCGGTATGTGTTGGGGGGGTGTATAGGCTGAGGGCAGTAAGTGGTGTGTGTGTGGGGGGGGTATAGGCTGAGGGTGGTATGTGTTGGAGGGGTGGTGTATAGGATGTGTGGCTGTGTGTGTGTGTGTAAGTGAGGGTCCAGGCATGATGGTATTTGTAGTTTTGCCACAGCTGGATGGCCAGAGGTTCCCCATCCCTGCCCTAAGGCTATGTTCCCACACAGTAATTTTGGTCAGTATTTTGCAACCTAAACCAGGAGTGGATTGAAAACACAAAGGCATATGTGCTGTGCACGGAAATCAATGCTAATTGATTTTCATGCACAGCTGGAATGGGCCGCATGAAAAATAACGTTCCTGGGGCTGTCAGAGCTCTTACAGCCGCAGGAACATGCAAACACCACCCGGTGTTCGTTCAGTACAGCAACAGCCATTGTTATACAATGTGTGAACATAGCCATAGCTGTAGTTTAGGTTCCAAACTGCAGACACTGTTAGACCGCCGTTAGGACAAGGAGACATACGCGGTACCTTTCATATACAGTGGTTCTCAAACAACAATTTACCCCAAAGTTTTGTTCGGTTCTCAAACTTTGCTCGGTATCTGAACACAACTGGGTGACAACTGTTGGCTGAACAGTTATCAGGTACCACTGATTAGAGCAGGGAATCCCTAGAGATTTTCCACTTCTCTAAATGGGCTTTCCCGTCTAGAAGCAGAAAACATTTGCTCTAGAGGGAGCCCCGTCTATACTGCTGCTGAGCTGGCTCAGTTTGCCAGCCAGTGATTGTACCACCAGGCCCAGGCTGAAGCACTAGAGGTGGGCCGACCCACCCTTAGAAGAAACTCCAGCCCCTCCATGACGTCACTCCATTAGAATCAATGGAACCCTATCATAGAGGGGCTAGGGTTTCCTCCCACAAAGGGTGGGTCGGCCCGCCTCCAGTGCTTCAGCCTGGGCCTGGTGGTACAGTCACTTTAAATTGTGATGCTGTGTAGAGATGAGCAAACGAACCCGAACCATCAGCATTTGACTCTCTCTGTCTTCCCGTTTCGTGGGCAAGGTGGAGACAGCCCAAGTCCCACCTGGAAAACAGGGATACAGCCAAGGTAATAGGCTTTATTCCTGTTTCCCAGGCTGGACTCTGGCCGTCTCCACCTTCCCCACGAAACGGGAAGACAGGGAGTTAAATTCCAATGGTTCATGTGAACCCAAACCTTGGGCCTATTCGCTCATCTCTAATGCTGTGCACAGAATCACCTCTTAAGTTCTTGAACTTAATCTGTTCTGGAAGGCTGATATTTTACATAGGAAATAATGGAAATGCTTTTAATCATTTTTTTTACATCCTGTAGGTCAGGTGCAGAGAGCCTGGCCCATGAAGTGTATTCATGTGCACAGCAGCCTCTAGTGGCCATCACTAGAGGCTGTGATCATGTGACCATCACTAGAGGCTGCTGTGCACATTAATACAACAGACTGGACCCAGGCAGAGTAAGTGAATCCCTTCCAAAGAGGAGCTAAACACCTCATTTTGGTGTTCTGCCCCTCCTAAGGGGGATAAGGGGTAATTGAAGGGGGATAAGGGGTAATTCTGTGCACAGACTCACAACTTAACCCTTGCCTGGCTGACAAATTGAGCCCACTCAGCAGCAGTACAGACAAGGCTCCCTCCTGGGCAGAAGTTTTCTGCTTCTGGCATTGAAACCTTGTTTGTACTGGAAATTCCCCCCACTACTTAGGCTGCATTCACACGTTCAGTGTTTTTCCCGGTCCGCGACATGTCCTATTTTTTTAACGGAACGGATCACGGATCCGTGAAATCACGGAACATCTGAATAGCCCAATAGAAAGCAATGGGCTGTAAAATTGTCCGTGCGCACGGATCCGTGAGCACAGACAACTTCCCGGAACGTGTGAATGCAGCATTACTGTACTGCTACTTACTCCATGTGCAGGGGAGCTAAGCAGTGAGTATTGCATCACTATTTAACTACTTAAAGGGACTGTACCACCAGGCCCAGGCTGAAGCACTGGAGGCGGGCCAACCCACCCTTAGTGGGAGGAAACCATAGCCCCTCTATGATAGGGTTCCATTAATTCTAATTGAGTCAAATCATGGAGGGGCTAAGGTTTCTTCCCACTGAGGGTGGGTCGGCCCGCCTCCAGTGCTTCAGCCTGGGCCTGGTGGTACAGTCACTTTAACTCTCTGCACCTGACCCATGGAGTGTAAAAACCAATGAAATGCATTTCCATTATTTTCTATGGAACATCTCTGCTAGGTTCTGGAACAGCCTTTCAGAACAGATTAACGGAGAAGTCTGGCAAAAATATTAAAGTATTGTATTGCCCCCCCCCCCCCCCCCCCAAAAGTTAGACAAATTACCATTATACACTTATTATGGGAAATACACATAGTGCTTTTTTCCCTGCACTTATTACTGCATCAAGGCTTTAATTCCTGGATAAAATGGTGATGTCAGGACCAGGACTGTGGAGTCGGAGCTAGTTTTGCCTGGTCTCTATTTGGCAGCTTGTTTCTGAGCTGGAAGAGTCCATTCTGTGCTGTTCTCTTCCTGGATGTTGGATGACTGTATATAAGCAGCAGTGTAATATTAGGATATCCTGTGTAATATAGAGAAGGAGGAGGAGAAGTGTGGTGGTTTCTCTCTGAGAGAATCTTGTTTTTCTTCAGTGTGCTATGTCTGCAGCAGGGTGTGTGTGTGTGTGTGTGCTTTGCTTGCAGCAGTCTGTGTGTTTTAGAGACAGAAATTAATGGGGTAGTCTGGGCATCAGTGAAAAATTCAGGCTGGGATCATAAGTCATCAGAAGTCTTATTTACCTGCCCCCGTGCCCCCACAGTGCACTGTGCTCCCAATCATGTGATGTCACAGCCCCACTCAGAAGTAGGGATGCACCGAAAAATCGATACTACTATCGATTTTCGGGGCAAAAAAACTGTTCGGTACCAGGATTTCCTGGTATCGATACTTTGTTAAACTACGCTATTTTGTAGTTTAACAGAGTATAGTGCAGAGAACATGACAGGCGGCTACCTGAGCGCCTGTCATGTTCTCTCTGTGCCACCCCTGCGAACACAGACCTGGGACCCCGATCTTCCGTGCACCATGCAGCTGCCGCCGGCCGCTCCTGCCTGTCACATCGCCGCGGGGGACACCGCCGACCCAGGGACACGTGTGTGCCACTGCGGGGCTTGGCAGCTGCGATAGTGCTGAGGTCTTATAAAATAAGATGAGGAGCGGCATGAGCTTCCCCCCCCCTCCACAGGCACCAGGCATGAGACAGAGCTGGGCCCAGTGAGTATCTGACAAGGGCCGAGGGGTAAGAGTGGTCCCGTGTCAGTATAGCACTACAGAGCAGCGGCAGGAAAGGAAAGAGAGAGGCTGAGAGCTGCACGGTCTGGGGGAGGCGAGGAGGAGATCTGACAGGAGGTGGATGGCTGTGAGGTGGGGGCCGCCAGGACAGTCTCGGGCCGGCATCAGCAATAAGGAGGGTGAGCAAAAGGTCGGCATGGCTGCAACTGTGAAGGGAAGGGGGAGGGGGGCTGTAGCATGCAAATTACTCTGCTGCCCGAATCCAGCTGGAATAGTGCAACTACAACCCTCATCATCCCTGATAGCTGGTGTGTGTTACATGACTACAACCCCCATCATCCCTGATAGCTGAAGTGTGTTACATGACTACAAGTTCCCACCATCCCTGATAGCTGGTTTGTGTTACATGACTACAGCCCCCATCATCCCTGATAGCTGAAGTGTGTTACATGACTACAACCCCCATCATCCCTGATAGCTGAAGTGTGTAACATGATTACAGTCCCCATCATCCCCGATAGCTGAAGTGTGTGTTACATGACTACAACCCCCTTGATCCCTGATAGCTGAAGTGTGTTACATGACTACAACCCCCTTGATCCCTGATAGCTGGTGTGTTACATGACTACAACCCCCACCATCGCCCTGATAGCTGAAGTGTGTTACATGACTACAACCCTCACCATCGCCCTGATAGCTGAAGTGTGTGTTACATGACTACAACCCCCACCATCGCCCTGATAGCTGAAGTGTGTGTTACATGACTACAACCCCCACCATCGCCCTGATAGCTGAAGTGTGTGTTACATGACTACAGTCTCCACCATCGCCCTGATAGCTGAAGTGTTATTGTGCATATTATAAGATTATCACCTTCCTAAACACGCATGGTAAACGGTGCAATCGGAGAAACCACCAAATTTAGTACCACATAAAAACGTGCTACTAAATAAAACTACAGATCACCCCACAGCCATGCAGGCTAAAAGATAAAAAAGTGTTAGGAGTGAGAATAGGGCAATTTTTCTAAGAACATTTATTTAAAATAATGCAAACTTTATTTTTAAAGTAATATGGTCCGTACGGGCACATCTCTATTCTTGTGTTTTTTGTTTTTTTTTTAAATAAAATTTATTAAGTGTATGATACAATGAGGGAAGTGCGAGATCAACTGCAAAATAGTGTCTGACGAGGTGAACCTGAGAAAACTCCTATACCCTAGGAGAAGAAAAGATAATTGACAAAATGTGGGAGATCAGGTCCTCAAGAGAGACAGGAGTAGAAAATAAAAAGTATATAATATAATAAAATAAAAGGTAATAGTCCAGAATATGGAAGGGTCTCAGGAGGGCTAAATAAATATGGGTGAAGACATGCGATAGAAAATCAGGGTTATTAGAAACTAGATGGGAAATCACTGGTAGTGATGTGACTAGATGATGAATAATGAATGTGAATATAACAGATCACCTAGATCTAATCAAGATTAAATAAAACAGAAAATGTGCATAGGTATAAAAACAACAATAAAATGGTATAAAGCACAAATAAAATATTGCAAAGTAGATAAATTTATTTTACAGATATAAAAAGTAGATCTGGTACCAAATCTCAAAAATGTGTTAGAATGCTAAAAATACCAATGAAACATGAGAAATAAAAAATAAAAAATAAAAATGAAAAAAATGAAGTAAAATATGAGTCCTATGTATTTTGATAAAAAGGAAAAGGAGATGGGAAAAACACAGAGCAATTAGGTGGTAAATTGGGTATACCCAGTCAATAGAAACTCTGCAGAGAGGAGTTAATTGATTTATTTTGAAGTAATACAATGGAGTTGTAAACAAGCAATTAAGTTGTAATTGGTCATCTGTGGCTGGTGATAAGTTGATGATTGGATCTTGTTAAGTATCCATAATATTTGTACAGTCATTAAGTGATTACTCAGCAAGAGTTACGGTGTTTGCAGTTCAGGCAACTGTCAGAGAAAGCCGGCAGTGATGGGCTCTGACTTGTTTAACACTTTGTGAGCTGCTTTTGCAGTATAGTGTAATAAAATAAAAATGCTCACTGAATTAGTGGTTATCAGTGAAAGAAGCAGTATTTGGATTTACTGCAGTGCTTCAACTGTCAGAGAAAAGCCGGCAGCGATGCCGGCTTTTCTCTGACAGTTGAAGCACTGCAGTAAATCCAAATACTGCTTCTTTCACTGATAACCACTAATTCAGTGAGCATTTTTATTTTATTACACTATACTGCAAAAGCAGCTCACAAAGTGTTAAACAAGTCAGAGCCCATCACTGCCGGCTTTCTCTGACAGTTGCCTGAACTGCAAACACCGTAACTCTTGCTGAGTAATCACTTAATGACTGTACAAATATTATGGATACTTAACAAGATCCAATCATCAACTTATCACCAGCCACAGATGACCAATTACAACTTAATTGCTTGTTTACAACTCCATTGTATTACTTCAAAATAAATCAATTAACTCCTCTCTGCAGAGTTTCTATTGACTGGGTATACCCAATTTACCACCTAATTGCTCTGTGTTTTTCCCATCTCCTTTTCCTTTTTATCAAAATACATAGGACTCATATTTTACTTCATTTTTTTCATTTTTATTTTTTATTTTTTATTTCTCATGTTTCATTGGTATTTTTAGCATTCTAACACATTTTTGAGATTTGGTACCAGATCTACTTTTTATATCTGTAAAATAAATTTATCTACTTTGCAATATTTTATTTGTGCTTTATACCATTTTATTGTTGTTTTTATACCTATGCACATTTTCTGTTTTATTTAATCTTGATTAGATCTAGGTGATCTGTTATATTCACATTCATTATTCATCATCTAGTCACATCACTACCAGTGATTTCCCATCTAGTTTCTAATAACCCTGATTTTCTATCGCATGTCTTCACCCATATTTATTTAGCCCTCCTGAGACCCTTCCATATTCTGGACTATTACCTTTTATTTTATTATATTATATACTTTTTATTTTCTACTCCTGTCTCTCTTGAGGACCTGATCTCCCACATTTTGAAAATTTATTAAGTATCGAATTGGTATCGAGCATTGAAAAAAAAAAAGTTGGTATTGGTATCAAACTCAAAATTCTGGTATCGTGACATCACTACTCAGAAGTGCCTGCTCAACCAATCAGTGAGTGAGGCGGGACACACTTGGTGTCTGACTGGCCATTTTTGAATAGCGGGAGTCTGAGTCAGAGCTGTAGTTTACCGACTGCACAGCCCTGGTCACGACCAGTGTCTTAGAGCTGTCCGGGCTGTGGCTGCTGGAGAGGATGATGGCAGGGGATGCTCAGTGTTCCTCCAGTGCCCTGTGTCCATTAGTGTCCCCCTGTTATCATCCTCTCCAGCAGCCACAGCCCACACAGCTCTGGGAGTCGGGTCGTGACATCACCATGTTATCCAGGAAGTGACATCACCATGTTATCCAGGAAGTGAAGCCTTGATGCTGTGGTGAGTGCAGGGAAAAAAACACTTTATAAGCATTTCCTGTAATAAGCATTTCCTGTAATAAGTGTATATTTTCTAACTTTTGGGGGGCAATACAATACTTCAATAACTATTTCACTGGACTTCTCCTTTGTCTTTTTGTCTGGATCAGGATGTGGAAAAATGCTTTTACTCTCAGGTATAACGAGTCCAAGGCTTTTCCAAGCTGCTGGATTGCCTCCCACCTTCAAGACCTCTAAATTCCCCCCCCCCCATCTAACTCTTCTTACTATGTAATAAAAGCTTTTCTTCTACATTCTGGAATCACAGACGGGTATATGAAATGTACCAGGTGTCTCTGACCAGCTATCTAACAGTCTCAGCATTTTGGAATGGTAATTGCAGCTGACATACTCCCTTTTATAAGTGCATGGGGACCTTAATGCTGAGCCTCATCAGCTTCTCTGCCCCCTTCTTCTGTCAACCAGGTACATGTTGCAGTTGCTACTGACCGCAGCTCCTGTGCTACTGTCATTTAAAGAACGTAACTATAGGTCAACTTACGGCACAGGATTGCTTAAGATATATAATTATGTCCATTTGCAAGAAGGGGTTAAAGGGGTTCTTTTTGACATTGCCAATTTAAAGGGTCTATTTATTCAGCATCAGACACATAAAATTTCATTCCTTCCTTCCGTCAGCCATGGCGTCTGCTATTCTGAGAGACGAGCTGCTCTGCTCCATCTGTTTATCTGTATTTAAGGATCCTGTAATGCTGAGATGTGGACACAACTTCTGCCGGGTCTGTATTGGTCGTGTGCTGGAGACGCAGGACGCGTCTGGAGTTTATTCCTGTCCTGAATGCAGAAAAAGGTTTCAGAAACGGCCTGTACTGATGAGGAACATAAATCTCCATAATGTAGCAGAACGTTTCCTGGTTACTGAGCCAGAACAAGCGGAGATCACCGGGATCTGCTGCACTTACTGTGTGGACTCTGCTGTACCTGCTGTGAGATCCTGTCTGCACTGTGAGGCTTCTCTGTGTGATAAACACCTGAGAGCTCACAGCAAGTCACCAGAACACGTCTTATCTGAGCCCAGCACTTCCCTGGAGAAGAGGAAATGTTCTGTCCATAAGAAGATGCTGGAATATTACTGCACTGAGGACGCTGCTTGTATCTGTGTGTCCTGCAGTTTGGCCGGAGAACATCGGGGACATCGGGTGGAGATGCTGGATGAGGCCTCTGAAAAAAAGAAGAAACAACTGAGAAATGTTCTCCAGAAACTGATGACAAAGAGAGAGGAGACTGAGAAGAGAGTCCGGAGTGTGGAGGAGAGCAGGAGAAAAGCTCAAGAAAAAGCAGCTGGAGAAGCCGAGAGAGTCACTGCCCTGTTTACAGACCTCAGGAGACGGCTGGACGACCTGGAGAAGAGGGTCCTGAGCGAGATCTCCAGGCAGGAAAAGGAAGAGTCACTGTCTGCTCTGATCCAGAAGCTCGAAATAAAGAAGGAAGAGCTGTCCAGGAAGATGAGACACATTGAGGAGCTGTGTAACATGGCGGATCCACTGACTGTCTTACAGGAACCAGACACAGGTGATTTGTGTGATCCTGAGGAGGAGGGAGGTGATGAGGACACAGGGGGACATGATAGACAGCCCCATGATGTAGATGATCTGGATGTGGCTGTGATCTCAGACACATTCTGCACATTATGTGACATAATATCAGGTATAAGGGTCTATGGGGAGGATCGTGCAGACATATTACTGGACGTAAGAACAGCTAATAATAATCTCCTTATATCAGACGACCTGAGAACTGTAACCTGGACCCAAGAGAAGCAGAATCGTCCAGAAACAGCAGAGAGATTCCAGGATTATTATCAGGTGATGAGCAGCAGGAGATTCTCCTCAGGGCGACATTACTGGGATGTAAAGAGCAGTAGATCAGGATGGTGGAGGGTGGGGATGTGTTATCCCAGTATAGACAGGAGAAAACGTCGGTCATACATTGGAAATAATAACAAGTCCTGGTGTATGAGTAGATTTAATAATCAGTATTCAGTGAGACATGATAGGAAAGTGATCAAGTTACCTAAACGTGGCTCTAGTGATAGAGTTAGGATCTGTCTGGATTATGAGGCCGGGCAGCTGTCCTTTTATGAGCTGTGTGACCCCATCAAACACTTACACACCTTCACAACCATCTTCACCGAGCCCCTTTATGCTGTGTTATGTGTATCGGAAGGTACTGCAAAGATATTGCACAATTGGGGGGGGGCCACCATCAGCTGACGCATGATTCGTAAATTCAAAGAGGACGCCATCTAATGTATAAATATGCTAAAATACCATATTTTCCGGCGTATAAGACTACTTTCTAACCCCAAAAAATCTTCTTAGATTTCGGGGGTTGTCTTATACGCAGGGTATGGTCGCCCCATACGGTGGGGGGGCTCAAAAATGGCCACATCCCCACCGTATGGGGCGACCATTTAAAAAAAAAAAAAAAATCACCTGGGCCCCATTCCCGATGTCCGCGCGTCGTCTTCGCTCCCCGGCGCAGTCAGTGTACATCACATTGGCTGCGCTGGGGATGCCTGAAGGTCTCCCGAGCAGCCGATTGTCTAATCGGACAATAAACAAACAGAGATGGTGGGAGCTACTACAAATTTATAAGGGGGATGCTGCCAATGTCCTTATACCAGAACATATACTACGCAAGACAGAAAGACAGAAAAAGGCGCACCCACAAAATAATATGTAAATCTTAATATCTTTATTATGCATACAAAAAACAGCAAATGGACATACACTTAAAAACACTTAAAAACCCAATCCGGGAAAACCATCACAGGGAATATACGTAATAATGTACGTGTCCCTCTAGCCGCAGCCCCAAAAACCAATAACTATCAGGCCCTATATCCTATTGTACACTGATGAACTGAAACATCCTGACTTATCACAATACATGTATCCTAAAGTGCACGTGCTCACAAAAGTATCAACAACTAATCAATGAAACATACAGCAGTAGTAGTGTGAGAAATATAAATCAAAAAGAAATTCATGTACATCTCCCCCCCAAAAGAAAGTGACCAAGTGCATAACCTATCATATAATGGCAGAAAGTCAGGGTCAACACCATATAAACTGGTAAAATATCACCAAGGGCTCTGAAATGGGGCTCCGGTCTGTAACCCACATGCATAATAAAGATATTAAGATTTACATATTATTATTTTGTGGGTGCGCCTTTTTCTGTCTTTCTGTCTTGCGTAGATTGTCTAATCGGAGACGCTTGGCTGCTCGGGAGAGCTTCGGAAGAAGACGGAGGCTCCGGAGACACTCGGCTGCTCGGGAGAGCTTCGGGCATCCCTGGCGCAGCCAGTGTGACATACACTGACTGCGCCAGGGAGTGGAGAAGACGCGTGGACACCGGGAATGGGGCCCAGGTGAATTAACAGTTTTTTTTTATTAACTTAGCTGCAGTTAACCAGGGCTGCGGTCAGGGGTTAACATTTTCCGGCGTATAATGCGAATCCCTGACAATATGATTAAAAGTCAGGGGTCGTCTTATACACTGCCCTTCCCACTCTATTACTAGCTGCTGCTGTTTGTTTTACCTGGCTGATTATGGAATAGAGGGGAAACCCTACATACTTATTTTTTCTTATACTTGGTTCCCCTTTAAATAAACACAAATATCAGCAGGTTAGATGAATCAAACCCGTCATGTCCCTACTGCACAGGAGATGCAGAGGAGGAAGTTATGTCTCCTACCTTCAGTTAGTAGTTTGGTCCACGGTCTGGTAAGACCATTAGGAGCACTGGGGCACCCGTTGGAAGCATTGCCCGCGGCCGGCCGGCCTGCTCTGTTGACTATAAGCAGATGGTGGCGGGCAGTGCTTCTAACGGGTGCCCCAGTGCTCCTAACTGTTTTACCGGATTGTGGAGCAAGCTACTAACTTCACGGTAACTGCGCCGAGGAGCAAGGTAGGAGACACATCTTCCTCCTCAGCGTCTACTGTGCATTAGGAACATATCAGCAGGTTAGGTTCAAAAAAGTGTGTAGGGTTCCCTCTTTCCATTACCATCCAACCAAACAGCAGCAGCCTAGTAACACCAGGGTCCTGGTCATGTGGCCCGGTGTGGTGAGATGCATCATGGAGGGAGGTTGCTGTCGAACTATGATGCTGTTCCCGGACCCTGGTCTGATATATGTATATACCTTTTTGATGTTTGTTTATAACATTGATTGATTATGGATTGCACTTGTGTGATTTTTGAACACTAATTATGTATGGTGTATGTATTAATACACAATATGTATCTAATGATATGCCATCACTGATTGGACATATGATCATGTTTAGTGAAACGCCTCATTACTTGTTATGTATGATTTTGACTTTTGTACACCTTTTATATACACTTTCTATATTATTTTGATCAGTAATGAATTTATTGGAACCCATTGTAATTCATTCACTTGCACATTTCTTCTGGGTCAGAGGACCATGTTGTATCACTGTTTTGTTTGAAGGCTACATACACCGAAATGTCGCACTGGTGTGTAATAAACTGTTTTATTTTTGGAAGTGCTGTCTCCGTTGCATGTTCAGGGTGGGAAGAGCCATTTATTTTTACTCTTCCCGGCCTAATACTTGCCTGCTACTGCTTCAGACCAGGAGTGATTATATAATATGGAACTGATGGTACCTAGCTTTTCCCAGTACCCCTGTGGGGCTATGCTTGTAAAGTACCATGAGTTATAAAAAGGTATAGAGAGTGTATGACCACCTAGCCTGCAGAAATGTATAATTACATACCGTATTTTCCGGACTTTTCAACCCCCGGAAAATCTTCTTAGAAGTCGGGGGTTGTCTTTTACGCTGGGTATGGTCGCCGCCTACGGTGGGGGGGCTAAAAAATGGCTGCATCCCCACCATATGGGGCGGCCATTATAAAAAAAAACCTAACAAACACTTAACTCACCTGGGGCCGCATCTCCTGGCATAGGCAGTGTGTCGTACACTGCCTGCGCTGGGCATCCCCCGAAGCTCTCCCGAGCAGCCGAGCGTCTCATCGGAGACTCTTGGCTGCTGGGAGAGCTTCGGGAGAATGATGGAGACTCCGGAAGTACCCGAAGCCTCTGTTATTCTCCTGAAGCTCTCCTGGCAGCCAAGAGTCTACGATGAGGCGCTCGGGAGAGCTTCGGGGGATTCATGGCGCAGGCAGTGTACTTCAGGCAGTCAGGGCTGCGATCAGGCAGGGGTTAACATTTTCCAGTGTATAAGGTGAACCCCTGACAATCTTCTTAAGTCAGAGGTCGTCTTATGCGGCCTCTATTTTTTCTCTATTTTCCTCCCCTAAAACCTGGGTGTGTCTTCAGTGTCGGACTGGCCCACCAGAGGACTGGTTTTCCTCAGTTGGGACCCCAGCTTTAGAACCTGCTCTAACACTGACTGACATGTCGTTTCTCATTGGCGGGCCCCCAGGATCATTTCCTATGGTGGGCCCCAGATACCCCAGTCCGACACTAAATGTTTTATAAAGCGGTAAATAAATTGATGGGTTGATAAGAAAATAAAGCTGTGCAGTACACAAAATATGATTCTAGTCTGGATTAAAGGTTCTTTTTTTTAAACATCACACCCAACCTCAGAAACCATATATAAGAAGACTACCAAACAGCTGTGACACCCAGGAGGGGGCAGGTGGGCTAGAACATGTATGAGTGGGTTATCAGACATTAGGAATTTTTTTTTATATAATGCTGTCTGGTAGGAAAACATAATAAACATCTCATGCCCCCCCCTCTTCCCGTGTCCTGTTGCAGTGTCTCTGGCGTGCCCCATGTGCCACAGGAGTGGCAGCGCTGTCCCATCTCAGTCAGTCATTGGCTGAATGGGTTGTCACTTCCAAGACAAGTTTGTCTTGGAAGAGGCAGCAGCTACAGTCAGTGGCAGTCACAGGAGATGACTCAACAGGATACCGGTGGAGCAGAGAAGTAAGCATAACATGTTTTTTATATTTTCCAACAGGGCAGCATGATATAAGAAGATTTCCTAACATTGCATAACTCCTTCCTGCCCACATACAGGTACGTCCTGGGGAAGGTAGGGGGCTCAGAGAGGAGTCATACCAATTGTTGTGCTTGGCTAATTACCCACTTAAATACAGCTGTAAAAACTTACAGCTGCATTTAAATGCTATAAAAAACTGCATTCTTGTTGGTACAGTGGCTAGACCCCCCCCCCCATCCCTTTCCCCCACAATGCGTTTATAGAGGCGTGATCCATGCCATAATGACGCTGATCCCAGCTTGGCACTTGATTACTATGGGCTCCTGTAGACCATAGTAATCAAGCACTGATCTCATAGATCAATACAGTATATATGTACTGCATTGATCTCTGAGAGATCAGTACAGTGCTTTTAGAAGTCCCTCTGGGACTTCAAATTACTGTTTGATAAAAAAAAAAAAAAATTCATTAATAAAAAATTCCATCCCACAAAATAAAAGCTTAAATAGCCCCCCCCCTTTCGATTTTATTAATAAAAAATAAACATATTTGGTTTCACCCGAACTATTAAATTATGGCATTTCTAATCGTAAATAGCTTAAGTGCAAAATTGCAGATTTTTGGTCACATTTGTTAGGGTGGTCTTCAAATGAGACCTTCAAGATATATTGGATGGTAGCCAAATCAATAGGAATGGTCCGGACCGTTGATGCAATCAACACAGAGACAGAATGAATCATCTTCCTTGATAATAACATCTCGCAGAAAAAAAAAAGTTGGTATTGATCATTTTCCTGTTGTCTGGTTTATAAGTGTTTGAAGCTAAGCAAGTTGTCATTAGTGCAACTCTTTATTATTTCTTTTATAGCCCGAAACTATTGATAAGTGTCCTCTTGATAGGTCAGCCTGACCTAACTCTATAAACAGCTTCAGCATTTCGCAACTCATGTGTCTTGGAGAATATTATTAACTCTATCCTTTCGGTATCCCAGAATTATATTGAAACTTCTCATCCCTGACACATTAAATATGAAAAAAATTGTAATAAAAAGTCGCATATACACAGCTACTGATGGAAAGTACAGATTATGGCGCAAAAAAATGACACTTCACACAGCCCTATAGAGCAAAAAAAAAAAAAACACAACGTTCTAAGGATGGTAATAGAGCAATTTTAAAAACATTTAGTTCTTTTAAAAGGTTATACTTTTTTTTTTAACCCCCTTCAAGACAGAGCCCATTGATACACAGATAACCGGGTCAAATTAATGCAATGTTCCTCCCCGCCTTCTAAGAGCTGTAGCGCTTTTAATTTTCCACCTACAGGGCTGGGTGAGGTGTCATTTTTTTGCGCCATGATCTCTAGTTTTTATTATCATATTGGTGTAACAGAAAAACTTTGATCGCTTTTTAATATTTTAATAGATCGGATAATTCCGCATGTCACAATACACAATGTTTATTTTAAATATTTTTAGTTATAATGGACAAAGGGGCATATTAAACTTTTATTGGGGGGGAGGGGTATAAGGGTTTTATTTAACCTCTAAAGGAAGGAGCCAATTTTCCTTTTTGCATTTTTTGTTTTTCCCTCATGTTTAAAAGGCCATAGCACTTGCATTTTTCCACCTAGAGACCCACATGAGCTCTTTTTTTTTTTTTCCGTCACTAATTGTACTTTACAATGACAGGCTGAATTTTTGCATAGAGAACACTGCATATAGATTGCTGCATTTAAAAAGTTAATGAGAGGCAGCTGCGGGAGCGTAGCTGCCTCTCATTATACTCAGCTCCCAGGACACTGATGTGGGCAGGGCCACTCTCACTGCAGCGGTCCAGCACACATCAGTCAATCCCCGAAGTCAGGAACGTAGCTATACATTCCTACTGCACGGGGAATGTGGAGTAGGAACGTATATCTATATATTACTGACATGAAGGGGTTAAAATAATATATTATAAAAATAATAAATAAGTTGCCTATCATTGTAATTGTACTGGGGAACATACAGTAGATAACATATCAGTGTAACCAAAGGACGAACGGTGTAAACATTAACACACAGTAGTAGAAATTGTGGATTTTTTTTCAATTGAATTGAAATGAAGTCTATCATTGCAAAGTACAATTGGTTTCGCAAAAAAAAAAAAAAAGAGGGTTTGCAGATGAAAAAAGCAAACTGTTAAAATTGGCTCCTTCCTTGGCCTTTCATAAGAAAAGTGCCAAACAAACCGATGTTGCTCATAGCAACCAATCAGAGCGCAGTAGTACGAGTAGTACTAGTAGTAGTACGAGAAATAAGGGCTGATCTCTGATGGTCACTATGGACAATAAAAATTAATTCAATTAATTTACCCACACTTTGAGAATTGAATGTGTACGTTCAATGGGTCCTACCGATATTGTCATCCCTGGCTGTAGGCGCTGTGTGCCACTGAGTCCGGTCCTGGCCTGGCGAGGTGTATTGCTTCCATGTCCCAGCTGGTAGTCTGGCTCTCCCAGTCTGCTTCTGTGCGCTCCTATGGGGTCTTGTCCAAGGACCTGACCCGCACCCTGCTCATCTTCAACCTGGACTGGAGCCTGCGGATCAAGTTCCCTATCTCTGATATCACCTCCATGATGCTGAACATCCTCCCCCTGTGTGTATATGATATGGTCAGCCTCCCCCTGTATGTATACAATAGTCACCATCAGTGTGGTCAGCCTCCCCCTGTATGTATACAATAGTCACCATCATATGGTCAGCCTCCCCCTGTATGTATACAATAGTCACCATCAGTGTGGTCAGCCTCCCCCTGTATGTATACAATAGTCACCATCATATGGTCAGCCTCCCCCTGTATGTATACAATAGTCACCATCAGTGTGGTCAGCCTCCCCCTGTATGTATACAATAGTCACCATCAGTGTGGTCAGCCTCCCCTCTGTATGTATACAATAGTCACCATCAGTGTGGTCAGCCTCCCCCTGTATGTATACAATAGTCACCATCAGTGTGGTCAGCCTCCCCCTTTATGTATACAATAGTCACCATCATATGGTCAGCCTCCCCCTGTATGTATACAATAGTCACCATCAGTGTGGTCAGCCTCCCCCTGTATGTATACAATAGTCACCATCAATGTGGTCAGCCTCCCCCTGTATGTATACAATAGTCACCATCAGTATGGTCAGCCTCCCCCTGTATGTATACAATAGTCACCATCAGTGTGGTCAGCCTCCCCCTGTATGTATACAATAGTCACCATCAGTATGGTCAGCCTCCCCCTTTATGTATACAATAGTCACCATCAGTGTGGTCAGCCTCCCCCTGTATGTATACAATAGTCACCATCAATGTGGTCAGCCTCCCCCTGTATGTATACAATAGTCACCATCAGTATGGTCAGCCTCCCCCTTTATGTATACAATACTACTACATCCCCATAGTTGCCAACATGGGAGGCAGGGGTGGTGCTGTTTTTGGAAGAAAGAAACTATATATATTTTTAATCCTGAAGAACCCCTTTAGCCAGACTATCTTTGCCTACAAGTAATAGCGGTATAGGTAATAAACCTTTAGACATTAAAAGGGATCAGCTGGTTGCTTTCTCATGTTAGATAGAATCAGGGGCGTAACTAGAATTCATGGGGCCCCATAGCAAGAAACGGTATGGCCCCCCCCCTTTCCCAACATACAAAGAACGATGGAACGCCGCATTGGGCAAGATAAGTATGTGTATGGGGGCTCATATGGCTGTAGGCGCACAGCTGTCTCCAGCAACGTGTTGTGAGCCCTACATGTACCCACATGGCTAGTGTCCTGTGCCACCATCTCCCCCTCGTGTACCCTGTCATTCCTATTCCTATTTGTTGCCGAACTACAACTCCTGCTGGGAGATGTAGTCCTGCATATTACCCCACATAACATGTTGGGAGATGTAGATCTACTGTGCCCATGCCTCCCCCCCTCCTATACTGTCATCCTCTAGTATGTTGTAGAAGCAAAACTCCCATTATGGACTGTCAATAGTGCATGATGGGGGTTGTAGTTCTGCAACTTGACTGTCCACAGGCTGCAAAATTACAACTCTCACCATTAACTGTTAGCAGGGCATGGTGAGGATTGTAGTTCTCCGGGGGTAATCTCACCTGTCCTGGTTCCTGCTCCGTCCTCTGGTCCTGTATGGCTTTTGTGCCCGCCTTCCTCTTCTCTCTTGGGGGAGGGGGGGGGGGGTGATACAGACTGCACAGGGGCCTCTGGGACATTAGGGTGGGGGAGACCCTGGGAGACTGGGGGGTGGGGTGATTGGCTCTAGGACACTGTGGGGGTGGGGGTGGGGGGCCCTGGGACACTGGGGAGAGGGGTTGGCTCTGGGACACTAGGTGGGTGGGGGTGGGGGTGCAGGGGACACAAAGGAGGCGGGGGCACAGGAAACGCTGTACCGGAGGAAGAGGGACGCAGGGGGGCGGGGCCACAGAGGACACTGTGTGATTGGCAGGGCCCGGAGACATTGGCTTCTGACCCTGTCAATCACAGCCCTGCATTTAGCTGCGAGCGCTCACAGGTAAAGTGTCTCACATTCGGATGGGCATTTAAAGCACCCGGGAGGGCCGCTCAGCGGCCGGGTGCTGTAGTGTCTGCTCAGGGGGCCTGCTCCATTACAGGATCCAGTACTGGGCCCTCTGATGCGGCGGGCCCCATAGCAGCCGCTACGGCTGCTTTGGCGGTAGTTCCGCCACTGGATAGAATCGTATACACAGTACAGTATCTCTCCTATCTCTCCTATCCTCATCTGTTGGTGGGCAGTTAACAGTGTAATAATCTTTCAACTTGTTGAAAATCATCGGCCGCTAACCATGCATAACTACGTTTAATAGTGATGCGTAGCCAGTGGCTGATGAATGTGTAAAACAAACAAACTATGAGCTGTATACCTACCCGCCCACACTCCCGGTGTTCTTCCTGCTTCTGTCCGCAGCTGCCGGGGGAACTTGTCAGCTGGTCTCTGATGTGACAGGCTCAGAAGTTCCAGCAGTTGCTACGAAGAGCAGAGAGCGGGCAGAAGTGAGGAGATGTATGCACGGACATCGCTAACGATATAAATAAAATATAGCCTCCACTGCACGATTATCGAGCCGTGTAATACACTCGCCTATCTGGAATAGCCAGCCATGTAACATGGCCCTAAGGCTGCATTTATGTGTTCTGTCTTCGCTCTGTGAAGTACGGACGACACGGACGTTGAATCACTGTCCCGGATTGTTTCCCCACACTGGGATGATGCCGGGAGCAGGGTAACAGTTTGAATTTCTGTGGTAATGTATTGAAAGAGATGCACTGCTGCTTCATTAGGCTGGGTTCACACTGCGTTTTTGCAATCCGTTTTTTCCATCCGTTTTTTTTTTTTTTTAGGGTATAAACCCACACACCGTATATGCAGCGTATTTACTGCTGCGATACGCAGCAAACTCGCAGCAAAATCGCCGCAAAATCGCAGCAGATTAGATCTAAATAACTGAACACAGCATCAAATCTGTACCAACAAATCTGCTGCGTATTTGTTGCATATCTGCTGCATATACGGTGTGTGGGTTTATACCCTTAAACTGATTGCAAACGGATGCATATCTGTTTTGATCCATTTTTCCATTGACTTCCATTATAAAAAAAGATCAAAACGGATCCTTTTTTTTTTTTGACAGACACAAAAACGTTGACACTATTTTTTTTTTTGTCCGTTAATAAAAACGGGTCCATTAAACGTATGGTAAAAACGCAGTGTGAACCTAGCCTTACATTGCAGATTCCCCGCTCCCAGCACCATAGTGATACATCATGGCGTGTGGGGAAACAATCCAGGACAGTGATTCGCCGTCCGTGTCGTCCGTACTTCACAGAGCAAACACGGCACAGACTAATGCAGCCTTAGGGGAGGTAAAGGACTGAAGCCACCCTGAGGGAGAAAGGGGAGAGGACATATTGGAGGAGGCACTGTGGGGGCACAGGTGGGATACATGTGTAATGACGCTGAGGCATAGCGGTCGGCCTGGGGCGGGGCTTCCCGGGACATAATTTTGCCCTGATTGTCTCCTCAAAAACGGGACAGTCCCGGCAAAATAGGGACTGTTGGCAACTATGCATCCCTCTATACCTGTACTACTACAACCCTTATACACTATACCTATACTACTACCCTCCTGATCGATACCTATACTACTACTGCAACCCTCATCTATACCTGTACTACTAAAACCCTTATCCATGATACCTGTATTACTACTACAACCATACCTCCCAACCCAGTCCCGTTTTTGGGGTGCTGTCCCGCAGTCCCGGAACGGCACCCAGTGTCCCGCATTATATGTGGCCCGACAAGAAAAACAATAAACCAGTAACTCACCTGTGTCCCAGCAGCTCCTCTCCCGGCAGAGCGCGCACTCCCGTCATCCTCCGGGGTGGGCAGCGGGGTACAGAGACACTGACTGTACCGGAAGTAATTCATATAGAGGCTGCAGGACACTTCCGGCACAGTCAGTGTCTCTGTACCCCGCTGCCCACCCCGGAGGATGACGGGAGTGCGCGCTCTGCCGGGAGAGGAGCTGCTGGGACACAGGTGAGTTACTGGTTTATTGTTTTTCTAGTCAGGCCACACTAATGGGGTATTGGCTACTATGTGGGGCACTATATGGGGGCATTGGCAACTATGTGGGGCACTATATGGGGGCATTGGCTACTATGTGGGGCACTATATGGGGGCATTGGCTACTATGTGGGGCACTATATGGGGGCATTGGCTACTATGTGGGGCACTATATGGGGGCATTGGCTACTATGTGGGGCACTATATGGGGCATTGGCTACTATGTGGGGCACTATATGGGGGCATTGGCTACTATGTGGGGCACTATATGGGGGCATTGGCTACTATGTGGGGCACTATATGGGGGCATTGGCTATGTGGGGCACTAAATGGGGGCATTGGCTACTATGTGGGGCACTATATGGGGGCATTGGCTACTATGTGGGGCACTATATGGGGGCATTGGCTACTATGTGGGGCACTATATGGGGGCATTGGCTACTATGTGGGGCACTATATGGGGGCATTGGCTACTATGTGGGGCACTATATGGGGGCATTGGCTACTATGTGGGGCACTAAATGGGGGCATTGGCTACTATGTGGGGCATTGGCTACTATGTGGGGCACTATTCAGTCAGCAGCATGTGGTGACTGTAGGGGAGTGGCTATGGAGGGTCGCTATGGGGGCGTGGCTATGGGGACCGCGGCGCACATGTCCCTCTATGCTCTTTGCAAAAGTTGGGAGGTATGCTACAACCCCTATCCACCATACCTGTACTACTACTCCCATCTATACATGTACTACTGCTACCCCCCAGATTGATACCTGTACTACTACGACCCTTATCCACCATACCTGTACTACTACCCCCATCTAATTGATACCTGTACTACTACGACCCTTATCCACTATACCTGTACTACTACCACCCCCCTGATCGATACCTGTACTACGGCTACCCCCCCTGATCAATACCTGTACTACTACTACAATCCTCATCTATACCTGTACTACCATACCTCCCAACTTTTGCAAAGAGGGACATGTGCGCCGCGGTCCCCATAGCCACGCCCCCATAGCGACCCTCCATAGCCACGCCCCCATAGCAACCCTCCATAGCCACGCCCCCATAGCAACCCTCCATAGCCACTCCCCTACAGTCACCACATGCTGCTGACTGAATAGTGCCCTATACAGTATCCAATCCCACCAAAAATGGCCTATATAGTATCCAATCCCCCATTATAGTGCCCCACATAGTATCCAATGCCCCCATATAGTGACCAACATAGTATCCAATCCCCCACATAGTGCCCAATCCCCCACATAGTGCCCCACATAGAATCCAATCCCCCACATAGTGCCCCACATAGTGTCCAATTCCCTACATAGTGCCCCACATAGAATCCAATCCCCCACATAGTGCCCCACATAGTATCCAATGCCCCCATATAGAGCCCCACATAGTAGCCTATGCCCCCATATAGTGCCCCACCTAGTAGCCAATGCCCCCATATAGTGCCCACATAGTAGCCAATCCCTATATAGTGCCCCACATAGTAGCCAATCCCCCATATATTGCCCCACATAGTATCCAATCCCCTCATATAGTGCCCCACATAGTAGCCAATCCCCATATAGTGCCCCACATAGTAGCCAATGCCCCCATATAGTGCCCCACATATTATCCAATCCCCCATATAGTGCCCAACATAGTAGCCAATGCCCCCATATAGTGCCCCACATAGTAGGCAATCCCCCATATATGCCCACATAGTAGCCAATCCCCTATATAGTGCCCCACATAGTATCCAATCCCCCATTATAGTGCCCCACATAGTAGCCAATCCCCATATAGTGCCCCACATAGTAGCCAATCCCCATATAGTGCCCCACATAGTAGCCAATCCCCATATAGTGCCCCACATAGTAGCCAATCCCCATATAGTGCCCCACATAGTAGCCAATCCCCATATAGTGCCCCACATAGTAGCCAATCCCTCCATATAGTGCCCCACATAGTAGCCAATCCCTCCATATAGTGCCCCACATAGTAGCCAATCCCTCCATATACTGCCCCACATAGTAGCCAATCCCTCCATATAGTGCCCCACATAGTAGCCAATGCCCCCATATAGTGCCCACATAGTAGCCAATCCCCATAGAGTGCCCCACATAGTAGCCAAACCCCCATAGAGTGCCCACATAGTAGCCAATGCCCCCATATATGCCCCACATAGTAGCCAATCCCCCATATATGCCCCACATAGTAGCCAATCTTCCATATAGTGCCCCACATAGTAGCCAATCCCCCCGTATAGTGCCCCACATAGTAGCCAATGCCCCCATATAGTGCCCCACATAGTAGCCAATCCCCCATATATGCCCCACATAGTAGCTAATGCCCCCATATATGCCCCACATAGTAGTCAATCCCCCATATATGCCCCACATAGTAGCCAATGCCGCCATATAGTGCCCCACATATTATCCAATCCCCCATATAGTAGCCAATCCCCCATATAGCGCCCCACAGAGTAGCCAATTCCCCCCATTAGTGTGGCCCCAGCGGAAAAAACAATAAACCAGTAACTCACCTGTCCTCCGGTCCCAGCAGCTCCTCTCCCGGCAGAGCGCGCACTCCCGTCATCCTCCGGGGCGGGCAGCGGGGTACAGAGTCACTGACTGTGCCGGAAGTGATTCAGGATGGAGGCGGCAGGTCACTTCCGGCACAGTCAGTGACTCTGTACCCCGCTGCCCGCCCCGGAGGATGACGGGAGTGCGCGCTCTGCCGGGAGAGGAGCTGCTGGGACCGGAGGACAGGTGAGTTACTGGTTTATTGTTTTTTTCGGTGGGGCCACATATAATGCGGGACACGGGGGGCCGTTCCGGGACCGCGGGACAGAACCGCGAAAACGGGACTGTCCCGCGAAATCCGGGACGGTTGGGAGGTATGGACTACTACAATCTATACCTGTACTACTACTACTACTACAATCCTCATCTATACCTGTACTACTACTACTACAATCTATACCTGTACTACTACTACTACTACAATCCTCATCTATACCTGTACTACTACTACTACAATCTATACCTGTACTACTAGAACACTTATCTGCTATACCTCCCCTACTACACACTACCTAGACGGAGCCACAAAGAAGTTCTTTTATACTACATGGGGGAACAGAGGGAGCACTGTATCTGACACTGCAAGGAGAAAAACATTCTGTTTATTTACCCAAGTATTGAGAATCTGCCAATTTTATTTAAAAAATTATATTTTATTTGTTGTCCATACCACCCAGCCCTAAAAGTGTTGGCCAAAATGCCTGCTATGCCATTTTCTATTCTTTTTTTGCCACTCCCAAGATGGCTGCTGTGTCAAGACACAATGATTCTGAGCATGCTCAGTAGTGCAGGAAGTAAAGCCATGCACAACAGGTTGGCTGATCACATGGTTCCCCTTTATTGTGGGACATGTGACTTGGAAGCTGCAAAGTGATTGGCTGTGGCTTGTTCTCTCCTTATCAGGGACTGGAAAGAACTGTTAACACATGCTAAGAAGTATTCTACAGTTCACAAACAGCAGCTGGCCGTATACAATCGGTGAGTGCTTCCTCCAGGTAGTTGTACGCGTTTTCTACGCTCTATGCATCTTTTATATAGCTCTGTATTACTTTATGTACTCATTTTGACTTTTCTTTTTTCTTTTCTTTACATCCTGTTTTGATCATTTTGTACTGTGCTGAATATCCTGTTTATTACACTTTAGAGTTTAACCCCTTAGGTTGCATTTACACGCTGGGGTCCGTTTTCATTATATTGTGTTTCCACAATGAATACGGCCGTTATTTAACAGCAAATAACAGTGGTTATATTGTAACAGCGCCCGTTATTATACGAATAACGGCCGTTGTTATCAAATAACAGACGATACTTGCTGCTAAATCGTGGCTGTCCAAGATAAACACCTGTGTGTGAACATAGCCCTAAAGGGGCCAAACACATAGCTACTTTTCTTCCAAAAAAGGTGCCACACTTGTCCTCAGGTTGTATGTAGTATTACAATTCGGTTCTATTTAGGTCATTCATGTCAAAGTTAAAGGGGTTGGCCACTTTTATAGTAAAATAGTTCAGGGTACAGTATTCGCATAGTTACCAACAGTCCCGATTTTGCCGGGACTTTCCCGGACTTGAGGAGACAGTCCCATGATCCCTTGGCCGACCTCTGTGCCGTCATTACACAGGTTCCTGCTCTGGGTCTCTCTCAGGATCCTGGCTCTGGCCCGGGCTGGTTCTCTTCTCTCTCCTCACACGCTGCACGGAGCTGCTGACGGCCCCTCCCCCCCTCTTGCTGTGCAGTCCTGCAGAACGTTGAGGAGAAGGAGGAGTGATGGCAGCAGCTGGAGGCCTCCTGTCAGGGAATGGACAGTGAAGAGCTAACAGTGTAATGCTGCGTTTACACTAAACGATATTTGGACCGATCGTACGATTAATGATGTCGGAGTAACAATTTTTTTTTTTATAACGGTCAGCGTATATCGTACGGAAATTCGTTTTGCGATCGCTTATGCCTATCTCACACATTGGTTAAATCGGCGAACGACTGTTTACACGAGACGATCTGCGAATTTTTTTGCGAACGACAATTTTAGAACATGTAAGATCAAAATGAACGATTTCCCGTTCGTCGTTTGATCATTCGCAGCGTTTACACGTACGATTATCGTTCAAATTCGATAGTTATCGTACGAATTCGCACGATAACTGTTCCGTGTAAACGCAGCATAAGTTATCATCATCAGTGTGTTGTCTGTCAGGCTGCTGAGTCCTGCTAGGTGTAGGTAGAGACTGTGTGAGAGGAGAGAGAGCCCCCCCCCCCCCCCTCCTGCTGCAGTCTGGACGGCTGCATATAGTGTAGTGAATGTAGGTATATTTATTTTTTGTGCCAATTACTGTGCCCACCCCTCCCCCTGCAGAGTCCAATTCAGCATGGTTTTGTATTTCATCTACCCCCTAAACAGCCACATACAGAACATGTATCCCATTCCCACCTGTTCCCCCACAGTGCCTCCTCCAATGTGTCCTCTTCCCTTTCCCCCTCAGGGGGCCTGCAGTCCTTTACCAAAATAATAAAAATGCATATGTATAGAGCCTATCAGCAGCTGGGGTGTATGAGGTTTTGCAGCAGCTGGGGTGTATGAGGTTTTGCAGCAGCTGGGGTGTATGAGGTTTTGCAGCAGCTGAGGTGTATGAGGTTTTGCAGCAGCTGGGGTGTATGAGGTTTTGCAGCAGCTGGGGTGTATGAGGTTTTGCAGCAGCTGGGGTGTATGAGGTTTTGCAGCAGCTGGGGTGTATGAGGTTTTGCAGCAGCTGGGGTGTATTATGAGGTTTTGCAGCAGCTGGGGTGTATTATGAGGTTTTGCAGCAGCTGAGGTGTATTATGAGGTTCTGCAGCAGCTGAGGTGTATTATGAGGTTCTGCAGCAGCTGAGGTGTATTATGAGGTTCTGCAGCAGCTGAGGTGTATTATGAGGTTCTGCAGCAGCTGAGGTGTA
Organism: Dendropsophus ebraccatus; assembly: GCF_027789765.1. NCBI lineage: Eukaryota > Metazoa > Chordata > Amphibia > Anura > Hylidae > Dendropsophus > Dendropsophus ebraccatus. Next base: position 12,666,231 of record NC_091454.1, on the reverse strand, counting down.
TTATGAGGTTCTGCAGCAGCTGAGGTGTATTATGAGGTTCTGCAGCAGCTGAGGTGTATTATGAGGTTCTGCAGCAGCTGAGGTGTATTATGAGGTTCTGCAGCAGCTGAGGTGTATTATGAGGTTCTGCAGCAGCTGAGGTGTATTATGAGGTTCTGCAGCAGCTGAGGTGTATTATGAGGTTCTGCAGCAGCTGAGGTGTATTATGAGGTTCTGCAGCAGCTGAGGTGTATTATGAGGTTCTGCAGCAGCTGAGGTGTATTATGAGGTTCTGCAGCAGCTGAGGTGTATTATGAGGTTCTGCAGCAGCTGAGGTGTATTATGAGGTTCTGCAGCAGCTGAGGTGTATTATGAGGTTCTGCAGCAGCTGAGGTGTATTATGAGGTTCTGCAGCAGCTGAGGTGTATTATGAGGTTCTGCAGCAGCTGAGGTGTATTATGAGGTTCTGCAGCAGCTGAGGTGTATTATGAGGTTCTGCAGCAGCTGAGGTGTATTATGAGGTTCTGCAGCAGCTGAGGTGTATTATGAGGTTCTGCAGCAGCTGAGGTGTATTATGAGGTTCTGCAGCAGCTGAGGTGTATTATGAGGTTCTGCAGCAGCTGAGGTGTATTATGAGGTTCTGCAGCAGCTGAGGTGTATTATGAGGTTCTGCAGCAGCTGAGGTGTATTATGAGGTTCTGCAGCAGCTGAGGTGTATTATGAGGTTCTGCAGCAGCTGAGGTGTATTATGAGGTTCTGCAGCAGCTGAGGTGTATTATGAGGTTCTGCAGCAGCTGAGGTGTATTATGAGGTTCTGCAGCAGCTGAGGTGTATTATGAGGTTCTGCAGCAGCTGAGGTGTATTATGAGGTTCTGCAGCAGCTGAGGTGTATTATGAGGTTCTGCAGCAGCTGAGGTGTATTATGAGGTTCTGCAGCAGCTGAGGTGTATTATGAGGTTCTGCAGCAGCTGAGGTGTATTATGAGGTTCTGCAGCAGCTGAGGTGTATTATGAGGTTCTGCAGCAGCTGAGGTGTATTATGAGGTTCTGCAGCAGCTGAGGTGTATTATGAGGTTCTGCAGCAGCTGAGGTGTATTATGAGGTTCTGCAGCAGCTGAGGTGTATTATGAGGTTCTGCAGCAGCTGAGGTGTATTATGAGGTTCTGCAGCAGCTGAGGTGTATTATGAGGTTCTGCAGCAGCTGAGGTGTATTATGAGGTTCTGCAGCAGCTGAGGTGTATTATGAGGTTCTGCAGCAGCTGAGGTGTATTATGAGGTTCTGCAGCAGCTGAGGTGTATTATGAGGTTCTGCAGCAGCTGAGGTGTATTATGAGGTTCTGCAGCAGCTGAGGTGTATTATGAGGTTCTGCAGCAGCTGAGGTGTATTATGAGGTTCTGCAGCAGCTGAGGTGTATTATGAGGTTCTGCAGCAGCTGAGGTGTATTATGAGGTTCTGCAGCAGCTGAGGTGTATTATGAGGTTCTGCAGCAGCTGAGGTGTATTATGAGGTTCTGCAGCAGCTGAGGTGTATTATGAGGTTCTGCAGCAGCTGAGGTGTATTATGAGGTTCTGCAGCAGCTGAGGTGTATTATGAGGTTCTGCAGCAGCTGAGGTGTATTATGAGGTTCTGCAGCAGCTGAGGTGTATTATGAGGTTCTGCAGCAGCTGAGGTGTATTATGAGGTTCTGCAGCAGCTGAGGTGTATTATGAGGTTCTGCAGCAGCTGAGGTGTATTATGAGGTTCTGCAGCAGCTGAGGTGTATTATTTTGGCCATCTTGCTAAACTCAGGTAACAAGGTCTGGGGCTTGTGTCACCCTAATAGGACGGGTCACCAGACACTGTAGGGCAAAAGGTGGTACAAAGGTCGAAACACAGGCATAAGTATTCAATCTTAACGTATTCTACTTCTTCTTTCTCTAAAGTCCTGGCAGAACACTCTACTACCCTGGGTTGGGACTCTCAGCACACTACTCTCCACTACTCTGAACCTGCAATATGTTAGGGTGAGACTTAGGGTACTATTACACGGAGCGATAATCGCCCGATTCGACCGATTATCGTTCCATCTAATACAACGATCAGCCGATGACAACGCTCATCGGCTGATCGTTCATATAGATTCTGACCTATTTTCATCGGGCGCCGACCGCGCATCGCTACGTGTAATAGCGGTGCGCGGCCGGCGGCTGACGATATACTTTACCTATCCACGTTCCTTGGCTGCTGCTGTGATCTTCTTCTCCCCGGGTCCTGTGCGCTCTAGCTTCAGAGTGGCCTGTTAGCTGACAGGCCGCCCGGCCAATCACAATCACTCTGACGTTAGAGCACGCGGGACCCGTGAAGAAGACCGCAGGAGCAGCCCTGGAACGTGGATAGGTAATGTATATAGTTAAGCAAGGGCTGCAAGGACATGTCCTTGCAGCCCTTGTTTAACGATTATCGGGCCGTGTAATAGGCCAAGTAAACGAGCAACGATCTAGCAGATCGCTGCTTGTTTACAGGTATTATCGGGCCCCCATTGGCCCATGTAATACCACCCTTAGGATGAAAGAGTCTCTGAGCTATACCTGGGTACTGCCCATTCAGAGACAGTAACGTGACAGCTGTCAGTGAATATCAACCCATGAAGCAACTTTAGTGTTTAAAATGTTACTGTCATTAAAATTTTTATTGCATAAATCAATAGTACAGGCGATTTTAAGAAACTTTGTAATTGGGTTTATTAGCCGAAAAATAAATTTTTATCATGAAAAAGCAGTTTGAAGCTCTCCCCCCTGTCTTCATGGTTCTCTTATGGAGAGAAAGTAAAAGCAGCAAAACAGGACAACAAAGAGTTAATCACTGAGCTATCTGACCACTAATTAGGGCTCTGAATAGCTCCCCCGCTGAGCAATCCTTTGTTCTCCGCTCTCAGCTGCCCGCTAATCTTGCTCCTTCCCCCCTCCCCTCCTCATAGACCAGACAGATCAGACTGATGAAAAAACAGTCGAGATTTCCTGATTCTGAGCAGTGGATGACAGAAAGGAGAGGGGGGGGGGATCTGGGGAAAGTCTTTTTGAATGCAGATAATGGCAGATTTGCCTAATAAACACAATTACAAAGTTTCTTAAAATCGCCTGGACTATTGATTTCTGCAAAAAAATTTTTTACGACAGTGACACTTTAAGCTGATCTAATTTTATTTTGTGAAAATCTGTTTTATCTTAAAGAAGAAGCTACAAAAGGTAGAAGGAGAGGGAGGATAACGGAGGAGAACTCAGATTCCAGATGGTCACATCTTCTGTTATATTGGTCTCCTGTTGGCCTTGCCCTTATCTATTGGCAAAGATTCTTAGACCTTGAATTAAAACAACAAAATTCCCATAGTCACAGAACATAGTTAATAACAGAACGGGAGGGGCCTCTCCCTCGTAGCTGTCCGCAGAGTGACACACAAAGCAAGTATACATCTTAAGAAAACAGGCCAGACATAATGGACTGTCAATTCACAAGCACAAACTCCTCTCTACTGTTCTCAGCTCACTCTACTTCTCAACACACCAAGTCAGCTCAGCTCTTCTACTCCAAAGGCTCTTAGCACAGATTCGGCTCTGTCACGTCTGCAGTCTGATCAACTACTGTACAAAGTAGTGATGTCACAATACCAGAATTTTGCGCTCGATACCAGCTTTTTTTTATTTCAAAACTTGATACCAGTTCGATACCTTTTTTAAAGTTTGAAAAACTCCTTGTGCACTACAACTCCCATCATACCTTCTCTTTTGTACTACAACTTCCAGCATACCTCCTTGTGCACTACAATTCCCTGCACAAGAAGGTATGCTGGGAGTTGTAGCGCAAAAGAAGGTATGTTAGGAGTTGTAGTGCACAAGTAGTTATACTAGGAGTTGTAGTGCACAAGAAGGTATGTTGGGAGCTGTTATATCGGAAGGCTGCTGCTGCACATCTGCTGCTCCCAGCGTACCTCCTTGTGCACTTCAACTTCCAACATACCTTCTTCTGCACTACAACTCCCAGCATACCCCCTTGAGCACAAGGAGGTATGCTGGGAGTTGTAGTGCACAAGGAGGCATGCTGGGAGTTGTAGTGCACAAGAAGGTACGCTAGGAATTGTTATATTGGAAAGCTGTTGTTCCCCACCTTAACTCCCAGCATACCTTCTTGTGCACTACATCTCCCAGCATACCTTCTTGTGCACTACAACTCCCAGCATACCTTCTTGTGCACAAGGAGGTATACTAACAGTTGCAGTTGTGCAGCAAAACCTGACAGCTGCACTTAGATGCTGTGTTCACACTGCCCTGGTGTCTAGTGGGACGGATCTCCCCCCCCCCCCCCCGCGATGCGATCGCGGGGGGAGATCAGTTCTTCTGCCCGTGCCGGGCCTCAGCGTCGGAATGACGCTGATCCTGGCTCGGCAATAGATTGCTATTGCCTGCAGCAGGCCATAGCAATCTATGACCGATCTCATGGATCTTTGCTGTGTATATACACAGCATTGATCTCTATGAGAGATCAGTACTGTTTATATACAAGTCCCCCAGGGGGGCTTCTAGTTAAAAGAAAAAAAAAAAAAGTAAAGTGTTTTTATTAATAAAAAATCCCCTCCCCTAAAGTCCAAATCACCGCCCTTTTCCCATTTTATAAATATAAATTAATAAATAAACATATTTAGTATCGCCGCGCGCGTAATCGCCCGAACTATTAATTAATCACATTCCTGATCTCGCACGGTAAACGGCGTCAGCGCAAAAAAATTCCAAAGTGCAAAATTGCGCATTTTTGGTCTCATCAAATCCAGAAAAAATGTAATAAAAAACGATCAAAAAGTTGTATATGCGCAATCAAGGTACCGATAGAAAGAACGCATCATGGCGCAAAAAATGACACCTCACACAGCCCCATAGACCAAAGGATAAAAGCGCTATAAGCCTGGGAATGGAGCGGTTTTAAGTAACGTATATTTGTTAACAATGGTTTGAAATTTTTAAAAGCCATCCGATACAATATAAGTTATACATGTTATATATCATAGTAATCGTAACGACTTGAGGAACATGCATAACAAGTCAGTTTTACCATAGGACAAACGGCGTAAATGCAAAACTCCCCGAAATCAAAACAAATTCGTTTTTCTTTTCAATTTGACAGTGCAAATGATTTTTTTCCGGTTTCGCAGCATATGTTATGGACAAATAATGTCGGTCATTGCAAAGTACAATTGGTTTCGCAAAAAATAAGCGCTCATATACGTCTCTAGGTGAAAAAATGCAAGCGCTATGGACTTTTAAACTTAAAATGGAATAGGCAAAGGCGCAAAAACGAAAATAGGCTTTGACCTTAAGGGGTTAAGTGTGAGTGTCAGGTGTGACAACAAATGGTAGGTATGTCCGTTGGTTCAGTTGTTTTTGGCTTTTATAGTGGAATTATCTCTTCGGTGCTGACAGTTAACCCTATAGATACTGCGGTCGGCACAACCACAGCGTCTATAGGGCTCCAGACAGAGAATTCTCTCTGTACAGAGGGAGAATTCTCTTTACGGTAACCACCAGGGCTCTGTGATGTGATTGCAGAGCCCCGATGGTAGCCATGGACACCTGGCTATGGATCGTGGCAGGGAGGGAGGGGAGGCCGGTGCAGGGCCCTTTGTGCCGTGTGGCTATGAGCTCTGCTATCTCCTCTCTCCCCTGCCGCTGTTACAGGCTTCTAGGCTTCAGCTCTTCAGCTTATGGTTAAAAGGGAAGTCCAGAGAATTAATTTTTTTTAATCTGACAAAGGGGGGGGGGGGGGGGAAGAATGATAAGGAACAAGTACTTAACTCTCCCTGTGCCCACGAATTGCCTTGCCAGAAGGTACAGGAGAATGGCTGAGCAGGCTGTCCATCAGCCGGGTCAGACAGTCAGCCACTGGAGCGACGTCTTGCCCCAGTCACTGACTGCCTGATCGGGCTGTCAATCAGCTGAATCATGATGTCAGCAGCAGAGGAGATCCTGAAGCCCGGTGGCGGTCCCGGGGCCGTTAAGATGGTGGGTGGCCGGCACGGGGAGAGGTAAGTTAATTTTGTTTGTTGTTTTCTCCCCTGTGCCCTGCCATTTCCAAATACCCCCTCTGAGGCCAAACTTCTCCTTTATGCCAGAATTTCCTGTTTTCATTCATTAATGACAGTAATCCCTATTCTGAAAGATTCTACTCTTGAGTAGAAATGATTGAACAGTGGAAAATCTTAGGCTCTATAGAACTTGAACCTTCCGCTGACGCTCGGTCCAGGACACTGGTAACAGTAGTTAACATCACCCTCACATTTCCTCCTCCTGCACCCACACTGAGTGCGGGGCGCCGAGGATTCTGATGCAGGTAGAGAGAGGGTTGCCGGAGGGAGAGGTGGGGAGTAAAAAGTTGATCCTCCAGATCCCAGCCAGGGAGCACATATACTGGTGCAGGGCAAGGGATGGAAGATCCTGCTGCGGGGGGTTAAAGAAGAAGACTGGAGATCTGACAGGCTGCATCCAGGCGGCAGCTCCCACTTCAGTGTGTGCTCAGCGCTGCGTCTGCCAGACGGCTCTCTCCTCCTAGCTGGAAGCTCTGGAAGCTGCACGGTGTGCCCTGGTTCCCCCTCTCCCGCACATACAGTGGCTGCAGGGGGACAGGTATGGGTTGGCATATCCTCCCTCCACTGGGCACCGCACTCATGTTGGAAGCACATGCCCCATTTGTGACGCTCTGCCCGGGATACTGCCAGCAGATATACTGTATGTGCTACACCAACACTGAGTGACAGGGCGCCGAGGATTCCTGTGCGGGAGAGAGTGCGGTGCCCAGTGGAGGGAGGATGTGCAAACCCATACCTTACCCCCTGCAACCACTGTATGTGCGGGAGAGGGGGTGGCCAGGGCAGAAAAACATGTGACACAGTGACTGGGGGTAGATATTAGACAGATGATGATAGATAGGAGTTCTATCTATCTATCAGTCTACTATCTATATATAATCCATCCATCTATGATAGATATATACACTTACCGGCCACTTTATTAGGTACACCTGTCCAACTGCACGTTACCACTTAATTTCTAATCAGCCAATCACATGGCGGCAACTCGGTGCATTTAGGCATGTAGACATGGTCAAGACAATCTCCTGCAGTTCAAACCGAGCATCAGTATGTGGAAGAAAGGTGATGTGAGGCCTTTGAACGTGGCATGGTTGTTGGTGCCAGAAGGGCTGGTCTGAGTATTTCAGAAACTGCTGATCTACTGGGATTTTCACGCACAACCATCTCTGGGGTTTACAGAGAATGGTCCGAAAAAGAAAAAACATCCAGTGAGCGGCAGTTCTGTGGGCGGAAATGCCTTGTTGATGCCAGAGGTCAGAGGAGAATGGGCAGACTGGTTCGAGCTGATAGAAAGGCAACAGTGACTCAAATAGCCAACCGTTACAACCAAGGTAGGCAGAAGAGCATCTCTGAACGCACAGTACCTCCAACTTTGAGGCAGATGGGCTACAGCAGAAGAAGACCACCACGGGTGCCACTCCTTTCAGCTAAGAACAGGAAACTGAGGCTACAATTTGCACAAGCTCATCGAAATTGGACAGTAGAAGATTGGAAAAAACGTTGCCTGGTCTGATGAGTCTCGATTTCTGCTGCAACATTCGGATGGTAGGGTCAGAATTTGGCGTCAACAACATAAAAGCATGGATCCATCCTGCCTTGTATCAACGGTTCAGGCTGGTGGTGGTGGTGTCATGGTGTGGGGAATATTTTCTTGGCACTCTTTGGGCCCCTTGGTACCAATTGAGCATCGTTGCAACGCCACAGCCTACCTGAGTATTGTTGCTGACCATGTCCATCCCTTTATGACCACAATGTACCCAACATCTGATGGCTACTTTCAGCAGGATAATGCGCCATGTCATAAAGCTAGAATCATCTCAGACTGGTTTCTTGAACATGACAATGAGGTCACTGTACTCCAATGGCCTCCACAGTCACCAGATCTCAATCCAATAGAGCATCTTTGGGATCTGGTGGAACGGGAGATTCGCATCATGGATGTGCAGCCGACAAATCTGCGGCAACTGTGTGATGCCATCATGTCAATATGGACCAAAATCTCTGAGGAAGCTTCCAGCACCTTGTTGTATCTATGCCACAAAGAATTGAAAACATGGATTTATTCCATATAACAATGTGCAGCAAACTTCACAAGTGATACACAAAATGCCACCAAAGTGCCACTTGAAATTGACATAGGAGACGCCAAAACATTGTGTATTACTTGAAAGGGGCCTGTCATAATTATTGTTCCATTTATTGTTACTGCGGCTACCGCGGTACTACTTAAAGGGGCGTGTCATAATTATCGTTCCATTTATCGTTACCGCGGCTACATGTACGATAAACCGTGATATAGATTTAGGCCATTATCACCCAGCCCTAACTTCGGATACTGAGCAAGTGTTCGAGTATTAAACAAAATGTTTGGAAAATGTTGTCGAAACAGTGATGTATCACTGTGTTAGGGTGGTCTTTGGGTAAGACCTTCAGGTATATTGGATGGTAGCCAGATTGAAGGGTGATTCGGCCGAGAAGGATGCAGACAACTCGAGATGGATCTGAGTAGCAGCATGTTTATTGACATGAAATCATCTTCTTTTATACCCCTCGCAGGGCGTATACTTTATTAAATATCAACACAAGATCTTTAGGTATTTTTCATAGATGAAGTCATGTGATAGTATCCGGTCATGCGTAATATGATCAACATGACTAAGCAACTTATTTGGAGAATAAGGGAAATTAATAAGAATAACATCCAATGTGGTTGGTTAAAGGTTGGTATTGATCAATTCCCCGCTAATCAGTTTATTACTGCTGTAGGGATCTTCCCGGGGGATGGTGTGTTTGGACACAGTTCACAGCAGACTTGGACTTGTAAAATAACAGCTTGGCATTTATTTGCAGCATAAACAATCCATCAAACAGAAATACAGCAACACTGTGCTTTTAAGAACAAAACAAACAAAAAGGTCTTGCCCGTCTAGGCACTTACTAACAGGTTTCTTCACCTATCTAAGGGCGGGTTCACACTACGGAATTCTCGCGGACAATGTCCGCGGAATTCCGCTGTCTGTCCGCCCGCACATTTGGGCGCTTTTCTGCCGGCTCCATAGACACCATTCTATGGGCCTGCGTATTCCGCTATAGGCTGAAAAGTGTCATGTCACTTCTTTCAGCGGATCACGGAATATGCCGGCTCATAGAATGGTGTCTATGGAGCCGGCGGAAAAGCGCGTGCCCGTGCGGGCAGACAGCTGACGGAATTCCGCGGACATTGTCCGCGAGAATTCCGTAGTGTGAACCCGCCCTAACACTTGAAAACAGGACGTCTTTCGCCTGAATACCGCAAGGTGTGTATTAGCTCCAGCAGAGGCTATGTTCACAGGTTGCTCCCAAACAGACACCCAGGCTGTTCACTCCTGGCTGAGAGCAACCATCTTCACACTGTGTGAGCTTTTACCTTCTCAGGCTGATTAGGGTCAGAGCTCACCTGATCCCAACACCTGAACTGGATCGAGGGGAGGGAATGGCAAGTCCCACTACCAAAACCTACCTGCCATTCCATGTAAATCTAGGCCCGGCAACAGTAAATAATAGCTCAGCAGCATAACACTGCTGAGCAACAGATCCCTCCTGGACTTACCATCTCACACTATGAAGTAACCTAGGTAAGATGTACACCCCCTCGAACATTTCTCCCGTGACATGTCTACACTGCTTATTTAGTCAAGTTATCTCCAATTGTCTCTGTAGCTCTCTATCAATGTTCTGCAGACCAGAACATAGATAAGTGTCCTCAGGATGGGTCAGAGTGACCCAACCTGATAAACAACATCAGCATTTTATAAATCATGTATCCATGAGAATTCACATTAACCCTATCTTCTCTGTGTCCCAAAATTATACTGAAGCCCCTCATCCCTGACCACTGCTTAGTTACATTTTTGCTGTATAGTATTTGTGTGATTTTTTTTTTGATGTATGCTTTTCCACATTATACTATTCAGTTGTTTTTGTGTATAATACAATTGCTTTTATATGTGTATGCATTGTTGTTGGTTTGCTTTCTATGCTGCCTGTAACCTAGAAAATTATCATGATCAATAATCGTATTTCTTACAGAGTTTAAATGAATGGTTGTAACTACAAATTTGCTATTAATCCATCATCAGAAACATTGTTTTAACTTCTTAATTTTTTTTAATCTTCTTTCAGCCATGGCGTCTGCTTTTCTAAAAGATGAGCTGGACTGCTCCATCTGTTTATTTACCTTTAAGGATCCCGTAATGCTAAAATGTGGACACAACTACTGCCGGGCCTGTATTGATCGTGTGCTGGATACACAGGTCGGGTCTGGAGTTTATTTCTGTCCTGAATGCAGAGAGCAGTTCTATGAGCGTCCCGCACTGATGAAGAACATAAATCTTCATAATGTAGCAGAACGTTTCCTGTGTACTCGGCCAGACCAAGATGAGATGTACGAGATCTGCTGCACTTACTGTGTGGACTCTGCTGTACCTGCTGTGAAATTCTGTTTGATGTGTGAAGCTTCTCTGTGTGATAAACACCTGAGAGTTCACAGCAAGTCACCAGAACACGTCTTATCTGAGACCAGCACTTCCCTGGAGAAGAGGAAATGTTCTGTCCATAAGAAGGGCCTGTTACATTACTGCACTGAGGACGCTGCTTGTATCGGTGGGTCCTTCAGGTTGGATGAAGAACATCGGGGACACCGGCTGGAGATGCTAGGTGAGGCCTCTGAGAAGAAGAAGAAAAAACTAAAAAATGTTCTCCAGAAACTGATTACAAAGAGAGAGGAGACTGAGGAAAGAGTTCAGGGTGTGGAGGAGCGCAGGAAAAAAGCTCAAGAAAAAGCAGCTCGAGAAACTGAGAGATTCACTGCCCTGTTTACAGAGATCAGGAGACGGCTAGATGACCTGGAGAAGAGGGTCCTGAGTGAGATCTCCAGGCAACAAAATGAAAAGTCACTGTCACTGTCTGCTCTGATTAAGCAGCTAGAAATAAAGAAGGACGAGCTGTCCTGGAAGATAAGTCACATTGAGGAGCTGTGTAACAAGGCGGATCCACTGACTGTCTTAAATGAGCCAGATACACATGACTTGTGTGATCCTGAGGGGCAAGAAAGTGATGAGGACACAGAGGGACATGATAGACAGCCCCATGATGTAGATGATCTGGATGTTGCTGCAATTTCAGACACTTTCCACACACTATGTGATATGATAGCTGATATAAGGAGCAGGAGTTATATGGAGGATCCTACAGACATATTACTGGATGTTTTCCAGCATAAAGCTCCCAAATCCATGGCATGGAAACCACAAGAGTTTATATCATTGATAAACAGCCTCCCCGACCCTGACAAATTACCAAAGAGCTTCAGCAGGAGAATAAGCCAAATACAGAAAATTTACTCCGCTACATGGAAAGACCTAACAGCGTTGGTGGAAATAAAGGCAGGGAATGCATTCTGGCCGATCATGGCCAGCCACCTCAAACCAGTTTCTTACGAAGATGATACCACTGTTGAATCTGGGGATCACTTCACTAAAAAATTAAAAAGATGGGCCATAGGACGATTAGCTGATCAGGCAAAAGCAATTCAAGACCTCACTCAAGATAACGGGGAAACGGTGGAAAAATTCTTTTATCGTCTGAATATGACATTTTCAGATCTGGGGTATGATTTCAGAGACAAAGCCCATAATCAAATTTGGGCAGAAGTCTTTGTACAAGGATTACGTAAACAAATAAGGAAACAACTTCAGGCAACAAGACCAGAATACCATACTCTGCGGTCAGATGTTCTCTACCACGTGGCAAAAGGTATTGAACAGAACTTAGCCGTGTCAAGGCCAAAAACCATTAAGTTATTACAACCTAAAAGTACCTTGAAGTGCCACAATTGTGGAAAAACTGGACATTTCAAAAGAGAATGCCGGCACTTAAGAAAACAGCAACAAGAGCAAGACCTCAGACTTCCTCTTCCTTCTCCCCCTCCTCCTCCTCCACCACCACCACCAAAGGGAGATCTGCTCCACTAGGATCCAGGCAAGCCAGGTCCATCACATTGTCCACTTTTGTCTATTGAAACCAAACAACCTAATGGACCGACTTCTCTCATCCAGGTGAATGTGGAAGGCAAAAAACTTGACTTATTGGTGGACCCTGATGCATCCAGAAGAGTAATCGGACACATGGACCTCCCTGACCCGGATTGCCTTTCCAATGAAACCATAGCAGGCGATGGAGTAGATGGTACTACCAGAAGCTCCCATAGATCTAAACCGCTACAAATAATGATACAAAAAAAACATATATGCTATGCTTGCACAACTAGTTGTCTCCCAAAATACCCTGTAGCACTCTAGTCTAAATGTGAGCTATGGTCCAATTTCATGAAGATGGAACAGTGTCCCCTAACTCCCCTCTGGATTCCGAAGATACCCCCAAGACTTTGACTATAATGGCACAAGGAGCACAAAACCGCCCCTCCATGTTCTCACAAAATTTCTAATGTCCTGGGACCATGGAGGTCCCCTTCCCCCCCCCTTTTGTTGTGCTTCTACAATATGTCGATCTTTTTCTTTGTGCCCCCTCCCAAGAAATCCTGGGCCCTCGTAATATCACAGCCATCCTTCAACAAACTCAACCAAAACACGTCCACTGGTAGACACCTCTGTCTCCAGTGCTCTCTCCTCATTCCTGATTGTGTCCTTGTCCCACCATGAGGTCCTGAATCCAGCAATCCTTCTTCCTCTTCCAAAGGGGGGAGAATACCCTCTGGATGCTTCTTAGAGTCAAGTACCCAAGATGGAAGATGAAGGTTATACAATGGACCCACACAACTGTATGGAACAAATAAGTCAGGAGACTTCAGGATTTGACACTCTTACTGACACTCTTCTACTAGATGCTGACCTAACACTCTTTGTCAATAATTCCAGGTTTGTGGATAAGGGCTGCTACCATATTAGAATGGCAGTAACTACAACCACTGAAGTCTTACTAAAATGCCAATGACCACCCCACATCTCTTCCAAAGAAGCTGAATTTAGGGGCCTTGTTGTAGCCTTCAATATGGCAGAGGGGAAAAATGTAATATCTACATAGAATCCAGGTTTGCCTATGGGGTAGTTCGTGATTAGTCCCCTAGTCTCCACAAGAACTTTATGTGAAGCTGAGTAAGATAGTTAGCGACGGGCATGAGAAGATGCTGTACAAGACCTAAAACAGATCTTGAGGAGATTTGTTATGAAGGCAGACACATGCCTTAGCCCCACCAACATCTGGCTCTCTGACCAATACCTGGAAAACTATTTTGCCTTGTGGGTAGGTAACCAGGCCTACATGTAACCAGGCCTACATGTAACAGACGCAGGGCAAATGGGTCCCTGGAATTTCCGGGAACAATCAAAGTACTAGGGGTCAATCTAAGTACTATCCATAGTGAGATAGAGGACGCTTAGACAACTAAGGTGGGAATCAAGGATTAGGATGCTAAAAGGGGAAGGTGTGGAGGAGAGATGAGGGGCAGACAGAATGAAAAATTCTGGATGAGTGGGAAGCACAGGTCTAGTTGGGTGGACATGTGCCTGTGGCTAACAAAATCTAGATGAGGCAGAATATTGTAGTGTGTGTGTGTGTGTGTGTGTGTGTGAGACCCAAACCACATCATTATGTTACACCATTGTACCCAGTTTATATCTGCATACAACTGACAAGATATGAAACCTCAGATCCTGCAGGAGCCAACCTACCCCCAATGGTGACGTATAGATCCTATGTTTTGCAGGAATTTTAAAGTAGTTACTATCGGGCCAGGGGCACTTTGAATTAAAGTAAGACCAATGCCTTTTTGGAGGTGGGCAGTCTAAATTCAAATAGTGTACAATGCCACATGGGTAGAGATGGAAAACCTCTGTAGAATGAAGGTGCCAGATGACACTTTTCAGATGCTCCTTGCCTTTACAACGAGATTATAACCAGTGCTGGCTGACCGTGAGTGAGAGAGGTCATTAGTCTCAGATACAGCATATGTACCGTATTTTCCGGCGCATAAGATGACTTTTTAACTCCGAAAAATCTTGTTAGAAGTTGGGGGTCGTCTTATACGCCGGGTATGGTCGCCCAATACTGTGGGGGGGCTCAAAAATGGTCCGCATCCCCACCGTATGGGGCGACCATTTAAAAAAAACAAAGTTAACTCACCTGGGCCCGGTCCCGGCCTCCGCGCATCTTCTCCCCTCCCGTTCCCGGCGCAGCCAGTGTGACGTACACTGACTGCGCCGGGGATGCCCGAAGCTTCGGAAGAATGACAGAGGCTTCGGGTACTTCCGGAGCCTCCGTAAGCCTCTGTCATTCTTCTAGGATTAGACGCTCAACGATTTGGGAGAGCTTCGGGCATCCCCTGCGCAGTCAGTGTACATCACACTGGCTGCGCCGGAAGCGGAGAAGACGAGCAGAGGCCGGGAACGGGCCCAGGTGAGTTAACTGTTTGTTTTTTTTATTAATTTAGCTGCAGTTAACCCCTGCCTGGTTAACATTTTCCGGCATATAAGGCGAACCCCTGACAATCTGCTTAAAAGTCAGGGGTCGTCTTATAGGCCCAGTGGTCTTATACGCCGGAAAATAAGGTAGATGGTGTACAGACGGGCAAGGAGAACAGTTTAGCTCATTGCTAGATATAGTACAGAGGGAGCTAAAGAGGTTAATGAATATGCTGGAAGAGTGTTAGCAGAATACAATGATTTGGAACTTGAGGTACATAATCAGCCTCACAAAAGTTTTTTGTTATTTGTTTTCTTGTTTTGTGCAAGGTCTTCCCAACCAGCTCTGCGGGCTGCAGTAACACAAGCAATGCCCGGGTGGAGAAGCTAAAATGGTAGAGATGATGTTTTAGCGGCTGCAAAGGGAGAGACAGATAACATGCAAGCCGAGTTAAAGGACTGTAATTTCTAATATGTCCTTGCTAAGGAATCCTAAACAACTGCAACCATTATGATCATTGTATCAAAACACAGGCTTTATGTTTGAATTAGTTGTTTAACTTATTTTGTTTTACTTCTAGTCCGGTGGCCATCTTAGCTCCTGGCATTTCTTCCCTTCCCCCGTGCCCATACTAATTAGTGTCATTGAGACGGCGGGCACAGGACTTTGAAAGAGATTAAAGGGGTAGTGCGGCGTTCAACATTTATTCACTAAATAACACAAATTACAAAGTTATACAACTTTGTAATGTGTGTTATTTAAGCGAATGGCCCCCTTCCCCGTGTTCCCCCCCAACCCCGGAAGTGTGGTGCATTATACTTCAAATCACTGTCGACCCCGGCCGCCATCTTGGGTCGAACTCGTCATCTTCAGGAGGCCGGCGGGGCTGCTCCAGCCCTCCCTCATGCGGGCCCCCCTCCAGCGCGTCATCAGCTGCTCTTCCGTGATAGGCTGAGAATAGTTATGCTCAGCCAATCACTGCAGGGCTGGAGCGGTCCGGCCGGCCTCCTGAAGATGACGTGTTTGACCCAAGATGGTGGCCGGGGTCGACAGCGATTTGGTGAGTATAATGCACCACACTTCTGGGGTGGGGGGAAGAGGGCCGGCCGGCCCCCCCCTCCAGCTCGTCATAAGCTGCTCAGCTGTGATTGGCTGAGCATAACTATGCTCCGCCAATCGTGGCTGAGCAGCTGATGACGCGCTGGAGAGGGGCCGGCATGAGGGAGGGCTGGAGCCTTCCAGCCGGCCTCCTGAAGATGACGTGTTTGACCCACCGCACAAACTTTTTATTTTTGATGACTAAAGATGTCTGTGTTTTTGTTACTTATTTTGTTTGATATTTCAAATCTGAAAGATGAAAATGTAATTGAAAGCCCAAATATTAATGAAGGTTTAAAAGTTTTCATTGTAGATAATCTTAGACTTTACAAAGATGGATGACACAAGACGCAAGGATATATGGTGACCACGCAGAATGACGTACCACTGCAGAAACCGCTCCTGCTGGAGGTGAGGACAATCACTGAGACATGTAAGATGGTTGGAGGTGACTGTGCAGATGTCTATATGAAACCCACCGTTATGGGTTAATTGGCAAATTAGAGATTTTGTTGGGTCCCTGGGCAAACCAATGAGTAAAAACTTCAAAGAAGAAGAAGAGCTGCCATAGAGTGGGCGGCTGACGCAACGTTCAGGTTCACACAGTCAACGCCAGAGACGGATGATGGATAAAGCTGCTGATGCTGTAGTTTCCGTTCTCTTCTCAAGGTAACTGTACAAAAAATGTACAAGGGAATGGGGAGATGTTTCCGGTCGCTTCCTGAGGTAACCGTACATAGTGTACAGGTGGATGGGGAGATGTTTCCGGTCCCTTCCTGAGGTAACTGTACATAGTGTACAGGTGGAGGGGGAGATGTGGATCTGTTTGTTCTTAAAGCGTAACTATAATTTATATAGCTTAAAAATTAAATTACTCAGGTAAAAGGCCCACATGTTACTCTTTAAAAGATCCCTATATTGTGTGGATATCTTGTGCGCTTGCTGAGATATCCCTAGTTGTTTGGCTCCAAAAAATAAATGAAATTTTCTGCTGGCTGACTGAAAGTGGGTGTGGTCTCCCCTCTCCTCCCCCTCCCTTATCTCCTCCCCCTCCCTCATCTCCTCCCCCTCCCTCATCTCCTCCCCTCCTACGCCTCCCTCCTCCCTCCTCTACCTAACTGAACTTAGGTCATGATTAGAATTTACCAGTATATAACAATATAATATAATACCAGTATATAAAAAATATATAATAGTGCCAAACTGTGACCACCACCATTACCACTGTATACTGCAGGCAATCAGCCGGTAACACTATATACAGTATACAGCATGAGACCAGTGATAGCTGGTAAGGGTAGGTTCACACGTACCAAATTCGTAGTGGATTTCACGCTGCGAGTTTTCAGCAAATTCCAATGTGAATCCTGGTAGTGTGAAGTTCAATGGGGTTACATACCTGCAGCAAAATGAAAATTCCGCTGCAAGTATGTAACCTGGCCCCTATAACCGCCCAGAGCATACATTACCTGCTTGGTGTGAAATCCACTGCGAATTCAGTACATGTGAAGCTACCCTAACACTATATACAGTATACAGCATGAGATCAGTGCTAACCAGCAGGAAATAGATGCAGTGTTAGGGGAGGAAAGGGGGATTCTGCACTGTAGAGAGGGTATATACAGGGCTGGGGTAGGGGATATATACAGTGCTGGGAGGGGGGGAAGGGGGGATTCTGCACTGTGGAGAAGGTATATACAGAGAAAGGCGGGATATATACAGTACATTGCTGAGAGGACGGAAGGGGTGACCTGTCTTATGCTAGGGAGAGGGTATATACAGTGTGTGGGGGGGGGGGGAAAGGGGGTACTGATGTGCTGGAGAGAGGGGATATACAGGGCTGGGGTCTCTCTCTGATGTGCTGGGGTACATACCTTGCTGGAGGTGACATCTGGGGGGATGCTGGGGTCCTAGGCTGAGCTCAAGACATTGCTGGGTGTGGAAGGGGCATCTCTATAGTGTTGCCATGGGCTGGGGGGAGGGAGCACCTGTACAGTGTCAGGTGGGTGATAGGGTCACAGCAGGACGGAGTGGGAGGTTGTGAAGTCGGAGGCTGTGAGGGCAGGCAGGTGACTGGAGTTCTCTTCCTTCCATGTGCTCCAGTGTGTGAATCATTTTCAGGCACCACAGCACATGGCAGGAACCAGCAGAGAGGTCTAAACAGAATCCAGCAGATAGCCACACTACCAGGAGCAGTGAGACAGACAGCAGCCATAAGCCATGCCAGAGAGGGGGTGGGGCTAGGGCGGGACATAGCTGAGAATCCGTACCTAAGGGGCCTATTCCACGGAGCGATAATTGTCCGAATCGGCCCGATTCGGCCAATTATCGCTCCGTGGACTAGAGAGAACGATCAGCCGATGATCGTGTCATCGGCTGATCGTTCATTTAGGTTCAAACCTAAAATCATCGGCCGCCACGCGTGCATCGTTATGTGGAATAGCGGTCACGGCGGGCGACCAACGATTTTAGCGGCATCACAGCATACATTACCTGTCCAGGCGCAGGTCTTCTCCTTCTCCTGGTCCCGTGCCGCAGCAGCTTCGGAGCAGCCTGTCTGAGCTGGAAGACTGCTCAGCCAATCACTGGCTGGGATCGTCACGGCCAGTGATTGGCTGAGCGGTCTGTCAGTTCAGACAGGCCGCTCCGAAGCGGCTGCGGCGCGGGACCTGGGAGGAAGAAGACGACCTGTGCCTGGACAGGTAATGTATGAAACAAGGGCTGCAAGGACATCGGTAACGATGTCCCTGCAGCCCTCGCTAAACGATTGTCAGGCCATGGAATAAGCCCAGTAAACGAGCACCGATCTAGCAGATCGGCGCTCGTTTACATCGTTGATCGGGCCCTGCTCGGCCCGTGGAATAGGACCCTAACTGCTGCTTAGGCAGTGTATGGATTTCCAAGAGGGCTGGACAGAATTGCACAAATAACACCGAGGCACACACAGCTCTGAGGGGACATTCAGATACATATATTTCAAAAACGGTTCAGTTTAGCTTATTAATATAAATTGCTAAAATTGTAATCATGACCTAAGCTAACTAAAACTAAATTGAAAAAATATTTTATAGTTGCGCTTTAAGTCTTTTCCAGAGACGAGCCGTGACATGCTGAGAGACTATCGGATGGAGAGGAGGTACAGGGGGAAGATGGCATCCAGACAGTTAAGACACTGTGTTTGCCGGCAGCCTTGTATCTCACTGTGAATTATCTGACTAAACCAGCAGAAGGAAGCCATGTGTAAGGTGATGTAGTATCCTTACATTGGGCGGCCCAGGGGTCAACAAAGATAGCAAAGAGGTCTGTGTAGAATTGTATTATCTACACATGTCATAACCTACTATAGGAAACCAAATAAAGCTGCCTGTCTGCATAGTCTGTGACCATCCGGCCTGTTTCAGGGACTGTAAGTGGACTTCATCCAACTGCCACGGGTGGTCCATATAGGTATGTCCTTGTCTGTACTGGTGTCTTCTTTACAGGTCAGCCAAAGCTATGGGAGAGAACAAAGCCAATGTCTGAGTTTATATTAGTGGCGTTAAAAGAAGAATAACTGAGGCCAAGAGTCCGAGCGGCTGTAAAGAGGCCTGTCAGTCAAACGATCCATATCAATGTTACTAACCATTACAAAAAGGATCATGTGGTATATGATTTTCATAAAAAGTTTGAAACCTTAGATGATGTATAGTTTATACTTTGCTTTTACTTCTATTTTATGTATAATATGTGATGATTTCAGTGAAACGAGACAATTCAGTAAGATCCAAACAGCTATTGCTGTGACTTTCCAATACCTACAAGAGTCCTTGTGATAGAGTCAAGATTTGTCATACGCAGTGGAGAACTTATTGTCCGATCACTCAGTATCGCAGGGACACTGTAGGAATGTGTGTGTGTATTATGTGTTGGTTTGGGTATTGATAATAGCTTTTATGGTTTTGGCTATAATACAAGACGTGTGACAATATATTGCTGTGTCACTATACAGGGGATCCTGTTAGGGTTAAATAGGCACTGTCACACCATGTCATCAGACATGTGAAAAGTTATTGATCACAGCGGGTCTCATTGCGGACTGTGCGGCCGATTGGGAAGTGCATTACTCTGCCGCCATCTCTCCTTTTATATGCTATCTTCGAGCGCCAGCGGTGAGACCCGCTGTGATCAATAACTTTTGACATGTCTGATATGTCAGTAGTTATTTTTAGTGACGGGTACACTTTAAGGTAAATATGGTTACTTTGCGACCCACATTGACTCTTGCAGCTGTGGTATCATAGCCACTTGTGAAAAGACCCTCTTGCTGGAGGTATAATGTGTATTATAATTAATTTTCATGTGTAGCAATATTATATTCAAAGGGTATAGTATGTGGCAGTATTTTTAGAAGGTACAGTGGTGGCTTGTGGCACCATCATATTCACAAGGTGCAGTATATGGCAGTATTATGTTAATATTATAGTATTATGGCTCAGTATGTGGTAATATAATTTTTAGGAGGAGTCCCTGATATCATTGTGTAAACAATTTGGAGGTTTGGGCTAGGCTGGCACTACTTCTCAGTCTCCGTCCTATGCTACAGACTAATCTACCACTATACCCCTTGGTAAAATGATTAAAGTTAAAAGACAGAACAGGTTTGTGTTGGTGACAGTACTGTCCTCAATGCAAATACAAAATGGAATTTGCAAAATAAAAAAGAATTTCACCACAGTGCTCAGAAACTGAAGAGTCCCGTCTTCACGCTAGAGCGCTGGTTACACCTGTCCCATGAGACTATCACTCTCACAGGGGGTAGCAAGTCAGTGAAGTCCAGACGTCTTCCTTCCCCCCCCCCCCCCCCAAGTGTTATACAAAAATTGTATAAAAACTATGTACACTGGACAGACACAAACCTCTGAACAATGCAAGCACCTACAGCACCTGTACCCACCAACTAAAAAAGCAGGGGGGGGGGGAGAATCACACAATATCCAGGGCAATACACCTGCATCCACAGGAATAAATCACGGGCACGCCTAGGCAACTTTTCAGTTGGGTATTGCAACCACACAATAGAAACAGATACCCCAACATACGACACCCTATTGACCAACCAGACAGCACAACTTCTAGATGTCTACCGGTTGTGCAGGGACATGAAACCTAGGACAGTGTACCCTCATCAAAGTGCCTTATGCCATTTTACATTTTTGGCCACAGAAGTGGAAGGGACCATTAATCCAAGTCCAAACAGGGCAGTTAAGGTGTCTTTTGACTCATATATTGATGCCATAGAGGTCCGATGGGGGAGTCCCTGTTGAATTCAAAGCCCAAGGCCAAATATTATTAATAAAAATGTAGATTGGATCAATTACTTGTACTACAACAAAGGTATGTGAACTATACCAGCAAATAGAAGAACAGTTAGGCCCCACCTCTATTGACTCTCCAAAACTGTATGGCCCTGGATATTCTTTCAGCGGAAAAAGGAGGTGTACAATATATGTAAAATGATGGGATCATCATTCTGCACATTTATACCAAAGAACACTGCCTAAAAGGTCTAACTTGTCTATCTCAGGAACTACCTAAAACCTCCTGGGATAACCAATCCAAGGGATTTTATGGTTGGGTGACTGGCAGACAGCACTGAAATAGATTGGTATTGCCATATTGTGCGTCCTTATTATCCTTGCCTTAATTGCATATTGTGTAATGCCATGTGCCCAGAGACTCTTTACCAAAGCAGTTGAAGAAGCAGCCTCAACTGTGTATGCTGATTTCCCCTTTTCATATCATGAAGAAGAGACTAAGAATTCGAAGCCAATAGACAAAGAGGAAACGAGACTGTCCCCATATTAGGGACAGGTTAGAATCTGACCTTCCTTTTTGTAAGTCCATTAAGAGGGAGCCTATCTACTAGAGATATGTGGTGACAATTCCAGACACACACTGGAACAGATTGTTAGCCTCTCTAGCTCAGGGGAAAAAAGGTCGTAAAAATGGCTTCTAATGGGGGATTGTTCACCTAGATGCATACATTGTTTATATACCTTAAAGCTTACGCAATAACCTTGTTTTTGTACTTGAGTCAATGAAACTATGGCACGAGCCTCAGTGGAGGAACGCCCTCCCTGAAGAGAGATACTCTGCTTAGCTTTCTTAAATAAACAAGTTCTGCTGTGATACTGCGAGGTGTCTGTGTGGTTCTTCCAAGCACGATAGAACTAACGGCTTGTAATTAGGAGCAGACCGTCAATATAACAGAACCCACTAGAGTTCATCCAAAACACAGCTGGTCATTATATCCATATATCAGACAACAAGGTCAGGTTATATCTGAGCTCTCTTTTTGTCCCTGAGCATAATTTTGTTTTCTGTCCTCTACCTTTGTCTCACCTATGATCAGATTGATTTGTCCAATACCTCCTATATTTCCCTATTCTGGAGGATAAATAAATCTCAATAAATTTCTGTGGAATATTTAGTCAGCTGTCCCGTGAATCCAAATAAAACATTAAAGACCCTGTTACACGGTCTATAAACTATAGGTCTATAATCTGTATAATCTGGTCTATAGGTCTGTGTAATAGATTCAACACTTGTTTGTCAGCTGATCAGGGTTTAACCTGTCAAATAAAAAAAAATAAAAAATCCTCGTTCATTGACACCATCATGTAATAGGGACTGCAATAACAATACGGTGATCTGTAGGGGCCTAGTATTGTGGGTCCTCTGGTATTATTACTGTTATTTGTACAAATGAAAGAATTTAGAGTAAAAATGAAGCCAATCACTTTGTTAGCTCGGCAATCGGCTGCCATTGAACTCTGTGCCGCTCCTCCCAAGGTGCCGGAAAAAGCTGGATCCAGTCCTGAGAAACTTCTCCCAGTTTTGCAGGACTGTATCCAGCTTTTCCCGACACCCAGAGCAACAGGGACTTCCACGGTAGCCGGCTGCGGAGCTAAGGCAGTGATTTGCTTAGTTTTTCTGTAAATTCGTTGGTTTTGTCTTGACAATTCACTTCCCTGTACTATTCGGTAGGTTACAAAAATTTTTTCTAATTTTAGCACTTTTAGTGCTAAACTGGCTCCCATTCATATATGGAGATCTTAATTTTAATATCATAAGTAAGGGTGTATTCACAATTTTCGCATTTAGGATGGGCACAGGAAAACCACCTGGTATATATCCATGGGTTTTACATTCAGACAGATGTCAAGAGTTACTAGTATACTAGGTATACCCTTTTCATCTGTATACAACAGCATAGTCAACTATGTTGTTTTATTTATAGGTGTTTGATTTAATCATAGTTTATAGTTCAGTCACTTTTTTTTTTATTGTAACATAAAAAATAAAGTGCCAGTACAGAGCAAAGGTCAACTGTATTTAGATACAGAAAGGGTCATTGGACCATAAAACCAGAGGAAATTTAACAAGAGAAAAACTGTACCTAAATGTTCAGAGCAACTTTGTAAAATAGTCAAGATGAAGACAAATGGACATACAGGGCCGGCGCCAGCACCCGGATAACCCAGGCAAGTGCCGGCGCCCAGAGAGGGAGAAGGACCCAGCTCTGTAATGTTCAGCCCGCTCAATGTAGTGAGAAGACAAAGGGAAGAAGCAGGACCTGTGAGCATCCTGCACACAAAGAGAGGAGGGTGAAGGACCTGATCACATGACCCGCAGGTCCTCAATATTACCATGTGGAGATCAGCCCGACAGAGGAAGAGGGGGAAGACTGAGCTGTAAGTACTGTTTGTATGTCCTGTATCTCTGAGTATATATGTATCTGTCAGTGTGTGTATCAACTGTACTGCATGTTTGTGTGGGTAAGGTGTATCTCAGTCATTGTCTGAGTGGTGTCTCAAGTGATTGTGCATAGTGTGTGGATGATGGGTGCATAGAAGATGCATGGATGAGGGGCAGGACACCACCCCAGTCACTGACTGGATGAGCGGAAAATCACTCAGCTGGAACAGCTGCAGATCAGGTCACGCAGGAAAAATTGCCCTTTTCTTACCAATTTTAGCCCACAAATATTATTTTAGTTGTTTGTTCATACAAATTATGGTGGATTAAAAAGGCGCCATGGCAGGTGGAAAAATAAAAGTGCTTCAGTTCTTAGAAGGTGAGGAGGAAAAAACAAAAATGAAAATTGTCCTGGTTATCAAGACCAAAATCCACTGGATCGTTTAGGGGTTAATATATCTCTCCACCTGGTTCTATACATTCTCTTGTTTGCTCTTCTTTAGCTGGATAATTGGTAAACAGACTTTGCGGCACTTCTTATAGCACTACTTGTGCACTTTATATATGGCACTTTATATTGAGTATTATAAGCCAGGTGGGATCTACATTGTATTTAGAGATGAGCGAATTTCCCGAAGTACGGGTTCGTATGAACCTGAACTATCGGCTTCTGATTGCCGCTGTCTGCAGCCTCCGTGAACAGGGTGGATATAGCCAGAGGACTGCCTGGAAAACTGGGATACAGCCTATGGCTATATCCCAGTTTTCCAGGCGATCCTCTGCCTGTATCCACCCTGTTCACAGAGGCTGCAGACAGCGGCAGTCAGAAGCCGATAGTTCAGGTTCGTACGAACCCGTACTTCGGGAAATTCGCTCATCTCTAATTGTATTATATTCACTACTGATCATGATGGTTACTTGTACATGAACACAACACACACGTACAATCTCACACATTATGCATGTATAAAAATCCAGAGAAGACACATGCACATTCTATATACATTATATAACAGTACACACACTATGCACATTCTATATACATTATATAACAGTACACACATCATACATATAATATAACAGTACACACATTATGCATGTTCTATATACATATATAACAGTACACACATTTATGATAACATACCCTTAATTTTAAGAGGAACTATAAGCAGGTTAGATGAAGTGACTAATCAAACCTGCTCATAGCTCCCTAGTCCACAGAGGTCACTGAGGATGAAGCAATGTCTCTTACCTTCATCCTCGGTGTGTCTGTTGTGAGATACTCTGCCCTGTAAAACCGTTAGGAGCACTGGGGGTGAGGACCCTGACTGGCCTGCTCCAGTGATAATCATTAGAAAAGGTGAGATGGTCTTGGGTGGATTTGCGCCTTGGGGCCCCCAGTGCTTCTAACAACCTTACCAGATGGAGCATCTAACAGCAAACAGCACGGTAATGGTGTTGAGGAGGAAGGTAACAGACATACCTCCATCCTCAGCATCCGTTGTGGACTAGGGAGCTATCAGCAGGCTAGATTCGTCTAACCTACTGATAGCTCCCCTTTAAAAAAAATCTAGCTGGCAGCATTGGATAATACAGCAGCTGATGTAAGGACAGAACTAGGAGATTCATGGTGCTGCCTGCTGCCTTCCTCCCCTTTGCTCTTCCTCCCTACTACCAAGCAGTGTAATATTACACCGGCAGCAGCAGGACAGGAGATCTTCCTGTATAGGGCCTCAGGGAAGGAGGGGGATGGGGGGTTG
The DNA here is from genome assembly GCF_027789765.1 of Dendropsophus ebraccatus. Classification (NCBI taxonomy): domain Eukaryota; kingdom Metazoa; phylum Chordata; class Amphibia; order Anura; family Hylidae; genus Dendropsophus; species Dendropsophus ebraccatus. The sequence goes on along the minus strand of NC_091454.1, from coordinate 12,641,088 downwards.
TGTCGGCTCCAGGAGCGCTCTGCAGCCACTGAGGTGGGCCTGTGCTATGAGCAATAAGCTATAGAAAGGGTCACTCTCGGATAATGCAGGCTGCTGCTGTATGCTCCTGCTTCTGACCCACATGAACACCGCAGCTGCAGGGGCTCCTCTTGGGGATGGGGGCCCTGAACAATTGCCCAGTGTGCCACCCCCCAACGCCAGCCCTAACTCAGGGCCAGGTTCGGTGGACAGCCCGAGGTACATTTAGCTGTGTTTCCATGCTAAACTGTGAAGAATTAATGTACAATACACAGCACCCACAAGTTAAATTAATTTTCTGCATACAGGCTCGTTTTTTTCCATAAATGACGATTTTCACCCTTTCAGTGTAGTAAGGGGTTAAACCTGCAGTGACTTTACATTTAAAAAAAAAATGACATTTTACATGTTTGATGAAAAAGCTATAGCTAACAGAAATTGATGATGAAAAATAAAGTCACTTTACTCTTCAAGGGTTAAGCAATTGGGTGTGACCACAACTCCTCTGGATATTCAGTGTCCCGTTTCCTCCTTCTTCCGTCAGCCATGGCGTCTGCTATTCTGAGAGACGAGGTGCTCTGCTCCATCTGTTTATCTGTATTTAAGGCTCCTGTAATGCTGAGATGTGGCCACAACTTCTGCCGGGTCTGTATTGGTCGTGTGCTGGATACACAGGACGGGGCTGGAGTTTATTCCTGTCCTGAATGCAGAGAAGAGTATCAGGAGCGGCCTGCACTGATGAGGAACATAAATCTCCATAATGTAGCAGAACGTTTCCTGGTTACTGAGCCAGAACAAGCGGAGATCACCGGGATCTGCTGCACTTACTGTGTGGACTCTGCTGTACCTGCTGTGATATCCTGTCTGCACTGTGAGGCTTCTCTGTGTGATAAACACCTGAGAGCTCACAGCAAGTCACCAGAACACGTCTTATCTGAGCCCAGCACTTCCCTGGAGAAGAGGAAATGTTCTGTCCATAAGAAGATGCTGGAATATTACTGCACTGAGGACGCTGCTTGTATCTGTGTGTCCTGCAGTTTGGCCGGAGAACATCAGGGACACCAGGTGGAGATGCTGGATGAGGCCTCTGAGGAGAAGAAGAAGAAACTGAGAAATGTTCTCCAGAAACTGATGACAAAGAGAGAGGAGACTGAGGAAAGAGTCAGGAGTGTGGAGGAGTGCAGGAGAAAAGCTCAGGAAAAAGCAGCTGGAGAAGCCGAGAGAGTCACTGCCCTGTTTACAGACATCAGGAGACGGCTGGACGACCTGGAGAAGAGGGTCCTGAGCGAGATCTCCAGGCAGGAAAAGGAAGAGTCACTGTCACTGTCCGCTCTGATCCAGCAGCTGGAAATAAAGAAGGACGAGCTGTCCAGGAAGATGAGACACATTGAGGAGCTGTGTAACATGGCGGATCCACTGACTGTCTTACAGGAACCAGACACAGGTGACTTGTGTGATCCTGAGGAGGGGGGAGGTGATGAGGACACAGGGGGACATGATAGACAGCTCCATGGTGTAGATGATCTGGATGTGACTGTGATCTCAGACACATTCCGTACATTATGTGACATGATATCAGGTATAAGGGTCTATGGGGAGGGTCCTGCAGACATATTACTGGATGTAAATACAGCGCATAATTTTCTTCTTATATCGGACGACCTGAAAACTGCATCATGGGCATGGGAGAATCAAAATCGTCCAGAAACATCAGAGAGATTCCAGAATTATCAGGTGATGAGCAGCAGGAGTTTCTCCTCAGGGCGACATTACTGGGATGTGGAGATCATTAGCTTAGGGAGTTGGAAGGTGGGGATGTGTTATCCCAGTATAGACAGGAGGTCACTAATTGGAGATAAGAAGTCCTGGTGTGTGGGGAGGTATAATCGGTATATAGTGATACATGACAGGAAAGAGATCCAGTTACCTGTTATCTCCAGTAATAGAGTCAGGATCTGTCTGGATTATGAGGCCGGGCAGCTGTCCTTTTATGAGCTGTGTGACCCCATCAGACACTTACACACCTTCACCGCCACCTTCACCGAGCCCCTTCATGCTGCACTAGGTTTTTATGTACCATTAAGTTTAAATCCCAATGAAGTGAGGTCAGTGAGAATTATAAGTTAAAAAATTATTACTTTTTCTTGAAAAATTGAAAGCCAGCCCTGGGTGTCATTGTGTAAGGATCAGGCGTATGTTGTACTATTTTTCTGTGTTTCCCCCCCTTTTCCCATTCCTCGGCTCTTTGCTTTCCTATGTACAGGGTAGAAGTCTCAGGACACCCTGTTATTTCTGAGACAAAAGGTGTAAGTTACACATTTGACACCCCAGCAAGTAATCTGAGCGAACTTGGCGCCAAATCCTGCTTTCTATAAGTTACAATGGGAGAGCACGCACGCCTCCGCTCTCCGCGCCTCTCCGCTTAAAGAATTGACACACTATGGAATCTGTGCCAAGATTCCAGGCAGAACTCCTCCACAGGGACTCTGCACCGATTCCGTAGTGTGAACGGGGCCTTATAATCTCTTATAGCCTATGTTTCTATATCCAGTCATTATGAACCCTCGTGAGAACCTAGACAATTCTAGTCGTCTTTTATTCATTGTAACCTTTAAAGCCTACATCAGGGCCGTTTCTAGAGGCTGGCGGGCCGGGCGACTGCACGGGGCGCCGACAGCTAGGGAGCGCTGGTGGCACCCCCAGACTCCTCTGAGCTGCGCGCACCCCCGGCTGCCCGGCCGCCTGCTCGCCCCATCACCTGGCAAAACTGACTGGCGCTCGCCTGAACGGAGCTCCGCCTCCTTCGGACCGCGCCGACCCTGCCGAGCACTCATATCATTACGCCTGCTGGAGAGAGAAGATGTGTGCGGGGGCAGCGGCCGCCTGCTCCTCGCAGGCTGGAGGTAAAGAGTAGAGAGGGACCGCCGTATGCCAGAATAAGGTGAGTATAATTTAAATTTTTTTTTGTGTGTATTAAGCAATACAGAGGGAGCAGAGCACAGGGGGGGGGGGGGGGGGATTTTACAATGGGGGAGCAGAGCACGGGGGGGAATTTTACAATGGGGGGAACAGAGCACGGGGGGATTTTACAATGGGGGGAGCAGAGGACGGGGGGGAGTATAACTATGGGGGGGAGCAGAGGACGGGGGGGGATATTACTATGGGGGGGAGCAGAGGACGGGGGGGGGATATTACTATGGGGGGAAGCAGAGGACGGGGGGATATTACTATAGGGGAAGCAGAGGACGGGGGGATATTACTATGGGGGAAGCAGAGGACGAGGGGGAATATTAGTATGGGGGGAAGCAGAGGATGGGGGGGGAATATTAGTATGGGGGGAAGCAGAGGACGGGGGGGATATTACTATGGGGGGAGCAGAGGTCGGGGGGAATATTACTATGGAGGGGGAGCAGAGGACGGGGGGGAATATTACTATGGGGGGAGCAGAGGACGGGGGAATATTACTATGGGGGGAGCAGAGGACGGGGGGGAATATTACTATGGGGGGAAGCAGAGGACGGGGGGGATATTACTATGGGGGGAAGCAGAGGACGGGGGGGATTTTACTATGGGGGGGAGCAGAGGACAAGGGGAATATTACTATGGGGGGAGCAGAGGACGGGGGGGGGATATTACTATGGGGGGAAGCAGAGGACGGGGGGGATATTACTATGGGGGGGAGCAGAGGACGGGGGGGGAATATTACTATGGGTGGGAGCACAAGGGGGCGCTTTTAGCAAGATTCGCCCTGTAGTTAAAATTACCTAGAAACGGCCCTGGCCCACATTATCTTTGTCTATTTGTTATTATGATTTGCTGGTGACGAACCTTTTAGTCATATGGATTTAGTACTATGAGCAGAGAAGAGTGGAGTTTCCTGAATGGCTGCGGCTTTTGGTTCTATATTCCAGCTAGTTATCACTTCAGTGTTTGAATACACAGTGATATATACAACTACTATGAGGCAGTGGCGTAGCTACCATAGAGGCAGGGAAGGCAGTTGCTATGGGGCCCGTGCAGGAGGGGGGCCCAGGGGAGAAAGTAAGAGCGTGTGTCCTTCTACTTAACCCCTTATGTACTGCAGTGTGTAAGTGACCCAATGTTTACTTACATGCTGCAACACAAAAAAAAGCTGAAGGTATCACTGTAAATCATATATATATATGCAGTGTTTTGTGTTGCACGTAGGGGAGGGGGGCCCCTTAAAATTTTTTGCTACGGGGCCCCGTGAATCCTAGCTACGCCCCTGCTATGAGGCCTGGGGTGGGGTGGGGTTCCTGGACCTGACTACTTCCCTGATGGCCATATCACTGTCATAGCAGCATGTATGGTATACAGATATTCAGGGGAATTAATCAATTGGGGTCTTAGCAACAGGACCACCACCAATCAAAACTTCTGACATGTTGTTATGACAGAGAGACAGGTTCTGTTATAGTACAGAGCGCTCATTGGTGCGGTGGGGCTATAATATCTTTTATTTAGTCACCATAGGAATAATATGTGAGAACAGCAAGCTTCTTGTTGATGGTTTCCAGGTGGTAACAGTCAGTAATACTGTATTTTCACTGCATCAAATCAAAATGCTTAACAATGATATAAACAGCTGTTACTCTGTATACATGGATGGAGATTAAAGGTGGAGTGTTACCTTATATACTGTGTTTACACATTTTCTGCTATTACACCAGTCACAGATGTTGTCACTCTGCCTCACTAGAATCCTGAATGTCTCCCGGGTAGAGTTCCTGGTCCCAGAGTCCCCCCCTATAGTCACTGCTTATAATACCTGTATGTTCCCTCTCTGATGTAACTATGTATAATAAACATTGTATTGTATACCAGTGCTGTTCTGTGTTATTGCCTGTGTGTGTGTACATGCTCCAACACCTGAGGAATAAAAGTAAGTAACACCACACACACCTCTTTTTGGGGAATCTGCAGTAAATGCTTTACTATCCTGTTATGTTGTCAGCAGAAATATCCTGCTGATGGACTAAACCATGAACAGTGAGGGGGGGGGGGGATTTCCAAGGCAGAATTTCTATAGCAAGTCAGGAGAATAAATGAGTTTTAAGAATACTGGGAATGTTAAAAGGCTTGTACAGCGGAACTACCACCATCGGGCCCGCCACATCAGGGGGCCATGATCAGCCCTGCAATGTTCCTGGTTAGCCCTTTAGGACCTTTGTACTTTGTACCTCGCTGGGCGCACGCACACAGCTCTCCAGGCAAGCCCCACTCTGGGCAGATTTCATTGGCTGCTCCACTCCGGGCTTCCTAGCAGCCAAAATGAGACCCTGACGGAGCCCCGACCCTAATCCACATGTTTATGTGGTGTACCTGTAGTTTTATTGTCTATTCTATGAGTTAATATGCTTTATATTAAACTGTTATGTGTATCTCTCTGTACGAGTGTAACTAGCAGGCAGAGAAAGGGTTACATGCTTTTCACTGCACACCACACTAAACAGCGACACCTACTGACCTTAGTGGGAACTGCTTAGGTAGAGTAGTAAGCTTGGAAGTTGCTAGAAGGGGGTGGGGTTATGCAAATAGGCCTGACTATATAAGGATGACAGTTGCAGTGTTTAGCAGAGACAAGTGACTAGCTGCTGAGGGAACAACATCACCTCATGAGAGACCATCACCACAGCGCAAAGCTGCTAAGGGGAACAAGAACAGAGCAGCCAAAGGAAACAGCTGGAGGTGACGAACTACAGGTCCACATCATTGACCACCTTACACACAGGTGCAGCCCCCCTCCAGGAACTTCTGCAGTAGCCCAGAGAAGAGAGAGAAAATTCAGGGAAGCGCCAGAGAGTCCCCCTGTACCTGCAGTAGCCCTCATGCCCACCTGTGACCGCGACAAGATCCAGCCATCCTGCAGGTATAGCACACTCTCACTCTGCAGCCCTCAGTGCATCCCCTCACATAGGAGCTCAGCGCCACACTCAGAAGAGACTAATACCACCATCATCCTCTCCTCATTCCCCTCACTCTCTTCCAAGCACCCCGGCTCGCTGCATCCCCCCCGGTGTGATGTTATATCGGAGGAGCGCCGGTCACCTGCCAGATGTTGTAGTGTGACACCACTTCTATGGTGGATGGCCGAGATACAGCCGGACCTGGAGATGTTGTCATGTGACGCCAGTGCCTGGTGGGCACACAGGTGTGCTAGCACGCCTGCTTTTATTTTATCACGTCTGCTATACCATTTTCCCCTGTGGTCGGTGTCCTGCCGGGCTGCTACTGGGTCCCTTGGGGTTATGTCACAGATGATGTAGTCACGGATTGCCAGAGTGGTGTGATGAGCCTCCCGGATAGTAGGACCCGCCACCCACAGAAAGGGGAGACGCCCCAAGGTTGCGATGTGTGCTGTGTCAGTGGTGGTGAATAATCACAGACTTGTGAAATAAAGTTGAGCTGGTTTACTACTTGTAAAGGTGCGGCAGGTAATACAAAAAGTCTCTGAGATACACTTGACAAAGCTCCAATAAAACACTTGATAAGAGAAAGACCAGATCTGTAGGATAAGTGTAGTGTAGGATATAGTCAGGTTGGTTGAGTGGTGCTGAGTAATACAAGAAGTAGAGTAGCAGAGAGGAGGATGCAGTGAGAGCCTCAACACATATAGCAGTGTGCTCTGCCGGGATGTTGGAGGATGAGTTAGAGTACTTGTAAGAAGAATGAGAAGAACACCTGTGCCGTGTATTGACCTTTACTTTAGTCTTCACACCACCTTATGCCCACTAGACTTGGCTGAACCTTCCTAATGGGTGACACAGGCCCCAGATCTTGTTACCTGGGATGAGTGGAGTGCTGAGGGTTCCCTTGCTGACACCCGTGCTGCGAGACAGTTCCTAGGCTACTTGCAACTTTGCTCTGTCCGGATCAGTTCCTGGCTCTGTGGCTCTTGTATGGATACTGCCCTGCACTGTGACTTCTCCTTGTCCACGGCGTGGGTTGAGGTTATCTCAGGCTAGTCCTCTCTTAAGAGGTTTTAACACTGCATAGTGCTTTGGAGTGTAACTAGTGAAGAAGTGGGTAGCAGTGTGGTGTCTTGCGTCCTTCCCATGCGGGTTACTGACTGACTTGGAAGTACGGGTACCTGGCAGAGGACCAGGACCCAGATAGGACCACCGTGGAGAGATGTCTAGCTTGCGTCCTTTCTCCACAATGTCCAGAACGAAAGACCTGTGCTCTTCCCCCACCCATGGGACTAACTTCCTCTACAGCGTGTATGGTGCGCTGCGATTGGGTGAAAGAGTGCAATAGAAGAAGAAAGGAGGGAGATGATAGGAAAGAAGAAAGTACAAATCCTACTGGTCTACAGATTCTGGTAACACATAAACACAATAACCCTTTGCGATCTATCAGCTGTGCAGCTTTCACATATACATACATAATACAGCGACATCTAGTGGCTAACTTTTAGTACTACTTTTACTATAATAAGAATACAAAAAGTAAAGACTTTTGCGAAGGGTGTATACAACAGTAACACCCCTAGTGGGACACCACATTTAGTTTTAGGGTTAGGGTCAGCCTAGGGTTACTACCAACATATTACTTAACTATCCCCTGCACACACAACAACCCTAACCCTCGGGGTTGGTGCTAATCAGGAGGGTTAGGTTTAAGTTTGTTATTGTGAGGAGGGTTAGAACATGACAAATCAGTGAGACGTAACGTTAATCCGACCCCCCAACCATAACCATGCTTGGAGAGCTGTTTGCGCCCGCCCAGCGAGGTCCCTGTATCGTATGGGATTTAGACACTACCAGGAAGAGAGAGAGACCTGTGGGTCACATGACCTGTCTCACATGACTCGCAGGTCCTCAAATTTACTGGGTAGAGATTGGCTTGAGGGGAAAAGAAGAGCACAGAGCTATAACTGCTGTGTGTGGGAAAATATATATATATATGTGTGTGTGTGTGTGTGTGTGTGTGTGTGTGTGTGTGCATGTTAGTGGTGTGTGTTTTGTGTCAGTGGAGTGTGTCTGTGTATACAGCAGCTGCTATTCATGCTGGGCTCTGGTTGATGTAATTCCCCCAACCCCATTACACATGGAAGATGTTTCCCTTATATATTGCCCCATTTTGCACTTTTATCAGGTGTTTGACAGTTCTGCTTCCAAAGAGTTTCTGCAGCAGCTGCTACCCATGCTGGGTTCTGATATTAATGTGATGATTATCTACCACACGATCTCTGTGCTAAAAGATGCCTTCTATCCTGTCCTCTGTTGCTGTCCTTCTTCTGTATAATTCCACATAAATTCCACTTCCAAAGATGTTCTGCAGCAGCTGGTAGTAATGCTGGATTCATTATTAATCACAAGGGTCCCCACCACATATTGGAGGCACCATAAATATTGTCCCCCTCATCTTACACTTTATTGTATTTCAGCAATCAGATTGGCAGTTTTGCTTCTAAAGAAGTTCTGCAGCAGATGCTATTGATGCTAGGCTTTATTCTTTAACCCCTTAGAGGACCCGGCCAATTTTTATTTTTGTGTTTTCGATTTTTCCTCCTTGTGCTTAAAAGGCCATAGCACTTACATTTTTCCACCTAGAAACCCACATGAGCCCTTCTTTTTTGCGCCACTAATTGTGCTTTGCAATGACAGGCTGAATTTTTTCATAGAGTACACTGGAAAACCAGAAAAAAAAATAAATGTGTGGTGAAATTGGAAAAAAAAAAAAAGAAATGTATTTTGTTTATTTGGGGGGTATGTGTTGTTACGCCATTCACCCTGGGGTAAAACTGACTTGTTATATATGTCCCTCAAATCGTTACAATTAAAACAATATATAACATTTATAACTTTTATTGTATGTGATGGCCTGTAAAAATTCAAACCATTGTTAACAATGTTCCTTATAATCGCTCCATTCCCAGGCTTATAGCGCTTTTATCCTCTGGTCTATGGGGCTGTCAGGTGTAATTTTTTGCGCCATGATGTTTACTTTCTATCGGTACCTTGATTGCGCATATACGACTTTTTGATCGCTTTTTATTACAATTTTTCTGGATTTGATGCGACCAAAAATGCGCAACTTTGCACTTTGGGATTTTTTTAAGCTTACGCAGTTTACCGTGCGAGATCAGGAATGTGATTAATTAATAGTTCGGGCGATTACGTGTTCGGTGATAGCAAACATGTATTTTTATTTATTTTTATTTATAACCTGGGAAAAGGGGGTGATTCAGACTTTTATTAGCAGTTTGAAGCTCTCCCCCCTGTCTTCATTGTTCTCCTATGGAGAGAGCTAAAGAAAAGACCAAAACAGGACAACAAAGAGTTAATCTACAAACACCTCACCTGTTATCTCTTCTGACCATCACCACTGACCTGTCTGAGCTCGGATTACAGCTGTCACCCAGCTCTGTGCCTGTAATCCTCTGTTATCTGCTTTCTGCTGCCGGCTAACTCCCTCCTTCCTCCTCCCCCCTCCCCTCTCCCTAGAACAGACAGGGGACGACTCCTGCAACAAGTCACAATTTTCAGATTTTTTGGAGTGGATGAAAAAGAGGAAGGAGGGGGGACCTGGGAAAAGGCTTTTTACATGCAGATAATGGCAGATTTGGCTAATAAACCCAATTACAAAGTGTCTTAAAATCGCCTGGACTATTGATTTCTGCATAGTGACTCTTTAAAGCTTACTCAATAACTTTGTTTTTGTACTTGAGTCAATGAAACTATGGCACAAGCCTCAGTGTCGGAACGCCCTCCCTGAAGAGAGATACTCTGCTTAGCTTTCTTAAATAAACAAGTTCTGCTGTGATACTGCGAGGTGTCGGTGTGGTTGTTCCACGCACGATAAAACTAACGGCTTGTAATTGGAAGCAGACCGTCAATATAACAGAACCCACTAGAGTTAATCCAAAACATAGCTGGTCATTATATCCATATATCAGACAACAAGGTCAGGTTATATCCGAGCTCTCTCTTTTTTTGTCTTTGATTAGAGATGAGCAAACCGGGTTCGGGTTCGAGTCCATCCGAACCAGAACGATCGGCATCCAACTTAGCGGGGGCTGCTGAAGTTGGATAAAGCTCTAAGGTTGTCTGGAAAACATGCATGCAGCCAATGACTATATCCATGTTTTCCACATAGCCTTAGGGCTTTATCCAACTTCAGCAGCCACCGCTAATCAAATGCCGAAAGTTCGGGTTCGTATGGACTCGAGCATGCTCCAGGTTCGCTCATCTCTATCCCTAGTCATAGTATTTTTTTGTCCTCTAATAGGGAGACAATGGGCTGCATTAACAATTGGGTGATCTGTAGGGACCTAGCATGGTGGGTCCTCTGTTATTTGTACAAATGAAAGATTTTAGAGTAAAAATGAAGCCAATCACTTTGTTAGCTCGGCAATCGGCTGCCATTGAACTCTATTCCGCTCCTCCCAAGGTGCCGGGAAAAGCTGGATCCAGTCCTGAGAAACTTCTCCCAGTTTTGCAGGACTGTATCCAGCTTTTCCCGACACCCAGAGCAACACGGACTTCCACGGTATCCGGCTGCGATTTGCTTAGTTTTTCTGTAAATTTGTTGGTTTTGTCTTGACAATTCACTTCCCTGTACTATTCGGTAGGTTACAAAAATTTTTTCTAATTTTTGCACTTTTAGTGCTAAACTGGCTCCCATTCATATGTGGAGATCTTAATTTTAATATCATAAGTAAGGGTATATTCACAATTTTCACATTTAGGATGGGCACAGGAAAACCACCTGGTATATTACACTGACATATCCATGGGTTTTACATTCAGACAGATGTCAAGAGTTACTAGTATACTAGGTATACCCCTTTCATCTGTATACAACAGCATAGTCAACTATGTTGTTTTATATAGATCCAGAAAAAAACAAGTGTATATCACAGAGTATGTATAACCAAACGGTGGCTTCTATCAGAGGCAATAGGCGTTGGATTTAATCATAGTTTATAGTTCAGTCACTTTTTTTTATTGTAACATAAAAAATAAAGTGCCAGTACAGAGCAAAGGTCAACTGTATTTAGATACAGAAAAGGTAATTGGACCATAAAACCAGAGGAAATTTAACAAGAGAAAAACTGTACCTAAATGTTCAGAGCAACTTTGTAAAATAGTCAAGATGAAGACAAATGGACATACAGGGCCGGCGCCAGCACCCGGATAACCCAGGCAAGTGCCGGCGCCCAGGGAGGGAGAAGGACCCAGCTCTGTAATGTTCAGCCTGCTCAATGTAGTGAGAAGACAAATGTAGTCAGAAGACAAAGGGTAGAAGCAGGAGCGGTGAGCATCCTGCACACAAAGAGAAAGGAGGGTGAAGCACCTGATCACATGACCGGCAGGTCCTCAATATTACCATGTGGAGATCAGCCCGAAAGAGAGGAAGAGGGAGAAGACTGAGCTGTAAGTACTGTTTGTATGTCCTGTATCTCTGAGTATATATGTATCTGTCAGTGTGTGTATCCAGGGGCGGATTAACTTCACCATGGGCCCCTCGCCAAGCGCCCCTCTTAGAAGGGGAGGAGGAAAAAGCAAAAATAAAAATTGTCCTGGTTATCAAGGCCGAAACCCACTGTATTGTTAAGGGGTTAATATATCTCTCCACCTGGTTCTATACATTCTCTTGGTTGCTCTTCTTTAGCTGGATAATTGGGAAACATACTTTGCGATGTATAGTACTACTTGTTTATTGAGGCACTTTATATTGAGGTATATTGATTATTTAAAGCCAGGTGGGATCTACATTGTATCATATACACTACTGATCATGATGGTAACTTGTACATGAACACAACACACACGTACAATCTCACACATTATGCACGTATAAAAATCCAGAGAAGACACATGCACATTCTATATACATTATATAACAGTACGTACATCATACATATTATATAACAGTACATACACTATGCATATTACATATATTATATAACAGTACACACATTATGTTAATTATATATGTGTATATATATATATATATATATATATATATATATATATATATATATTACTCTTAATTATAAGAAGAACTATAAGCAGGTTAGAGGAATTGACTAATGTAACCTGCTCATAGCTCCCTAGTCCGCATAGGCCACTGAGGATGAAGGTATATACTTCTCTTACCTTCATCCTCAGCGCTGTTCCCGTGTTGTCTGTTGTGAGATGCTCTGCCTGGTAAAACCGTTAGGAGCTCCAGTGATAATCATTAGAAAAGGCGGGCTGGTCTCGGGTGGATCGGCGCATTGGGGGGTGGTAGCCCTGCCCCCAGTGCTTCTAACAACCTTACCAGATGGAGCATCTAACAGCAAACAGCGCGATAATCGCATCGAGGATGAAGGTAACAGACATATCCATCCTCAGCGCCCCATGGGGACTAGGGAGCTAACAGCAGGTTAGGTTAATCTAACCTGCTGATAGTTCCCCTTTAAAAAAAAAAAAATTAGCTGGCAGCATTGGATAATACAGCAGCTGACAGAACTAGGAGCTTCATGGTGCTGCCTGCTGACTTCCTCCCCTTTGCTCTTCCTCCCTACTACCAAGCAGTGTAATATTACACCGGCAGCAGCAGGACAGGAGATCTTCCTATATAGGGCCTCAGGGAAGGAGGGGGATGGGGGGTTGTGTCGGCTCCAGGAGCGCTCTGCAGCCACTGAGGTGGGCCTGTGCTATGAGCAATAAGCTATAGGAAGGGTCACTCTCGGATAATGCAGGCTGCTGCTGTATGCTCCTGCTTCTGACCCACATGAACACCGCAGCTGCAGGGGCTCCTCTTGGGGATGGGGGCCCTGAACAATTGCCCAGTGTGCCACCCCCCAACGCCAGCCCTAACTCAGGGCCAGGTTCGGTGGACAGCCCGAGGTACATTTAGCTGTGTTTCCATGCTAAACTGTGAAGAATTAATGTACAATACACAGCACCCACAAGTTGAATTCATTTTCTGCATACAGGCTCGTTTTTTTCCATAAATGACGATTTTCACCCTTTCAGTGTAGTAAGGGGTTAAACCTGCAGTGACTTTACATTTAAAAAAAAAATGACATGTAACATGTTTGATGAAAAAGCTATAGCTAACAGAAATTGATGATGAAAAATAAAGTCACTTTACTCTTCAAGGGTTAAGCAATTGGGTGTGACCACAACTCCTCTGGATATTCAGTGTCCCGTTTCCTCCTTCCTCCCTCAGCCATGGCGTCTGCTATTCTGAGAGACGAGCTGCGCTGCTCCATCTGTTTATCTGTATTTAAGGCTCCTGTAATGCTGAGATGTGGCCACAACTTCTGCCGGGTCTGTATTGGTCGTGTGCTGGATACACAGGACGGGGCTGGAGTTTATTCCTGTCCTGAATGCAGAGAAGAGTATCAGGAGCGGCCTGCACTGATGAGGAACATAAATCTCCATAATGTAGCAGAACGTTTCCTGGTTACTCAGCCAGAACAAGAGGAGATCACCGGGATCTGCTGCACTTACTGTGTGGACTCTGCTGTACCTGCTGTGAGATCCTGTCTGCACTGTGAGGCTTCTCTGTGTGATAAACACCTGAGAGCTCACAGCAAGTCACCAGAACACGTCTTATCTGAGCCCAGCACTTCCCTGGAGAAGAGGAAATGTTCTGTCCATAAGAAGATCCTGGAATATTACTGTACTGAGGACTCTGCTTGTATCTGTGTGTACTGCAGATTGGATGGAGAACATCGGGGACACCAGGTGGAGATGCTGGATGAGGCCTCTGAGAAGAAGAAGAAGAAACTGAGAAAAATTCTCCAGAAACTGATTAATAAGAGAGAGGAGACTGAGGAAAGAGTCCAGAGTGTGGAGGAGCGCAGGAGAAAAGCTCAAGAAAAAGCATCTGGAGAAGCCGAAAGAGTCACTGCCCTGTTTACAGACATCAGGAGACGGCTGGACGACCTGGAGAAGAGGGTCCTGAGCGAGATCTCCAGGCAGGAAAAGGAAGAGTCACTGTCACTGTCTGCTCGGATCCAGCAGCTGGAAATAAAGAAGGACGAGCTGTCCAGGAAGATGAAACACATTGAGGAGCTGTGTTACATGGCGGATCCACTGACTGTCTTACAGGAACCAGACACAGGTGACTTGTGTGATCCTGAGGAGGGGGGAGGTGATGAGGACACAGGGGGACATGATAGACAGCCCCATGGTGTAGATTATCTGGATGTGACTGTGATCTCAGACACATTTCGCACATTATGTGACATAATATCAGGTATAAGGAACTATGGGGAGTATCCTGCAGACATATTACTGGATGTAAACACTGCTAATAATAATCTCCTTATATCAGACGACCTGAAAACTGCAACCTGGACACGAGAGAAGCAGAATCGTCCAGAAACAGCAGAGAGATTCCAGGACTATGATCAGGTGATGAGCAGCAGGAGATTCTCCTCAGGGCGACATTACTGGGATGTGGAGAGCAGTAGATCAGGGGAGGGGAGGGTGGGGATGTGTTATCCCAGTATAGACAGGAGGGGAGATCAGTCAGTCATTGGAGATAATAACAAGTCCTGGTGTATGGGGAGGGGTAATAATCAGTATACAGTGATACATGACAGGAAAGAGATCCGGTTACCTTTACAATATCTCCAGTGATAGATTCAAGATCTGTCTGGATTATGAGGCCGGGCAGCTGTCCTTTTATGAGCTGTGTGACCCCATCAGACACTTACACACCTTCACCGCCACCTTCACCGAGCCCCTTCATGCTGTACTAGGTATATATGTATCATTCCTTCTAGGTCACTATACATGTGGCTCAGTGAGGATTATAAATTAAAAGATTATCAAATTATTATCAAATTTTCATGAAAAGCTGAAAGCCCCGGGATACATTGTGTAAGGATCAGCTGCAGGTTGAACCATTCTCGGCATTATTTCTAGTTCTTGTACGTTTCCCCCTTTTTCCATTCTTCAGCTCTCTTTGTAAGTCAGAAGTCTCAGGTCGCTCTTTTATATTAGAAAAGAAAGGGGAATCAAAATTTATCAACACAGAAACTTGGAACAAAAACTGGGAAAGTTCCCTGTGATGCACAGCTATTTGATGTGTCCAATGTGTTGTCCATGGTGCTTAAAGGGGTTATCCAGCGCTACAAAAACATGGCCACTTTCCACCTACTGTTGTCTCCAGTTTGGGTGGGGTTTTGAAACTCAGTTCCATTGAAGTAAATGGAGCTTTATTGCAAACCACGCCTGACCTGGAGACAACAGTAGGGGGGAAAGTGGCCATGTTTTTGTAGCGCTGGATAACCCCTTTAAAGGGATTATCCAGCGCTACACAAAAATGGCCACTTTCTTTCAGAGACAGCACCATTCTTGTCTCCAGCATGGGTGCAGGTTTTGTAACTCATTTCCATTGAAGTGAATGGAGCTTAATTGCAAACCACACCTGAACTGGAGACAAGAGTCATGCTGTCTCTGAAATAAAGTGGCCATGTTTTTGTAGCACTGCATAACCCCTTTAACACAGAGCTATACGCGCTGGACCCAATTGTTGTATAACTTCATGAGAACTGTATCAGGAAGTGTTAAAAACGACTTTTACCTTTACCCTGAGGGCTCTTTTTTAGGATCTCTCTGGATTGTAAATCAATAATCACGAGCAGACAGTATTGTAACTAAAGAACATTTAATAAATGATCGATAATCAAATGAAATCTAGTGAGAAATGACTATAAACAGTAATAAGAAAGAAATGTAAATATGACAATGCAAATAATACTACAGGATAGCAGGCAGATACAAAGGTACAAAATGTATGTATTATTAGTAGGCTCTCTAGCATAACCCCCTAAGAACGGCTAAATCATAATCATTAGTATTGCATAAATCAATATATATTATCTTATGAAACAATATGGCGTTATTATGGTAGTATATAAATGCAGACAATGGTGAATATATCAGTAAAATTTACTAAGGCGTATATCACACCATATACATGTAAAAATTATCACATAGAGCAAAAAAAAATAATAAAAAATTATTGAAAAACAGGTTAAAAGCGTACGTATCTATAAAATATAAATATCTATAGCATGATTCTTGGGATGTCCATAGAGAAATACATACAGTAGTTTTATCTATTGGCGACTTTGCAGGGCCCTTGCAGGTCGCCGATGTTTATGACCACTGTGTTTGTATTGGGTTAGTTGTCAGTCCACCATTTGATATTCTGGTATATATTGTAACGGTTAATGATTGTTGTTTCCGTTAATAAATAAGATGTATATCATATAAAGAATTGGTGGATGTCCACCTCTCGCCAGTATCGTGGCTCTATATCTGCGCTCTCTACGGCCGTAGACTGTTGGGAGCATATAGATGAATTTGGGTGTACGGCAGAGTTCTTATGTCGGGAGCTGTTAGGGTTGTATTACATGGGCCGAGCAGGGCCCGATAGTACCTGTAAACGAGCGCCGATCCGCTAGATAGTCCCTCGTTTACTGGGCCTATTACACAGCCCGATAATCGTTTAGCAAGAGCCCTTGCTAAACCTGCATACATTACCCATCCACGTTCCAGGGCTGCTCCTGCCGTCAGCTTCTCCCGGGGTCCCGCGAGCGCTCTAGCTTCACATCGGCCTGTCAGCTGATAAGCCACTCAGCCAATCACAGGCCGGGACCGCCGCGGCCTGTGATTGGCTGAGCGGCCTATCAGCTGACAGGCCGATGTGAAGTTAGATCGCTCGCGGGACCCCGGGAGAAGCGGACGGCAGGAGCAGCCCTGGAACGTGGATGGGTAATGTATATCGTTAGTCACCGCCTGTGCACCGCTATTACACGTAGCGATGCGCAGTCGGCGCCCGACAAAAATAGGTTCTTACCTATATCAACGATCAGCCGCGCTGAGAGATGAGTCCGATGCCCATAGAGAATGACGGAGCATCGGACTCCCCATTCATTCTCTATGGGCATCTGACTCTGCTGTCAGCGTGCGCGCCGGGCTTCAGGCGCTGATATCTCCTTGACTCGACCGGCTCAGGAAGCGGGACCCGGCGGGATCACGTGAGTATAGGGGGCTCTAACGGGGGGTTGGGAGCCTGTCACCCTGGCATGGGGGGGTGACAGGTGTCCTTTAATGGCAAATATTGGAGGTTGTTTTAAAATAACAGTACAGTGGTGCCTTGGATTACGAGCATAATTCGTTCCAGGACCGTGCTTGTAATCCAAATCCACTCTTAAACCAAAGCAAATTTTCCCATAAGAAATCATAGAAATGCAGACAATTGGTTCCAAACCCCCCCAAATAATGATTTATTATTCTGAATAACATGTAAAACTAATGAAACAAACATTCAGAAACAGCAGAATCTGTGATATTATAAGTTACTGTACAGTAATGGAGAGGATGGGAAACACAAGGGCGGACAGAGACTGCAGGGAGCATGATGGGATGAGCAGGACAGATGTGGGCACATACATGCAGCGCTCTCTGTCCGGGGAGAGAGGGGTAACAGCTATGGAGAGATTACCCCCACAGTCCTGTCCTCTGATGTAAGCCCAAGCCTGAAGTCGATTTGCTATGATTTGGAAGGTGGGGGAGACTTCCTGGGTCAGAGTACAGGGCTGTAGATCACGTTATGCAGACCATGCCCCTCCCCCACTCCCCCTCCCACCCAGTACAGGGAGCTCTTACACCAAAGCAATGCTCTTACACCAAGTCATAATTTTGAAAAACTGTGAGCTCTTAAACCAAAACGCTCTTAAACCAAGTTACTCTTAAACCAAGGTACCACTATTTATTTGCTATTAAATGGCAGCCATCTACTCAATTTCAACAGTGTGTGAACATAGCCTTTCTGTGTTTTCAATCCACTTTTGGTTGCAAAATACTGAGTGTGAATATAACCTTAAAAATTATTCTATATTGAGAAAAAAAGACATCTATTTAATTTCCATCAGGGGATTTGAACCAGAGAATGAACTGCTGGCAGGTCTGCAGACAGGTGAGTTACCTCTAAGACCACAGCCCCTATACATTAGGGAGGAGAGATTCAATTATACCTGAGTGTTTCTTTCAGACATAAAATGCTTACACAGGACTGATTTGCAATCTGACAGCTGAGCGAGCAGGAGGATGGGCAGCATTGATTATTCATGAAGAGGGAGGAGGATGCAAGAGCCCTCTGACCGGCCGCCCGCCACTAGCCGATACTTTGAGAACGTCAGTGAGACTGATGAAACTAGTTAGAACTAGGCTTGGCAGATTTTAAACTAGATATACTGGAGAATGACATTGACATAAAGATATGAGCCGGACATATACTGCAGACCAATTCTCTCCTATGGAACCTGCTGTGGGTTAAGTGCACTCGTGGAAGCCTGTAAGGGGGCGGACCGATTGCGCTATACAACGGTCCGTGCATCACGGCGTGTCGGCAGCCAACCACGACGGCACCTGGTACCCTAGTCAGGGTGGCTAACCTGGTACCACACCAGGGACGATTGGGTCAATAGCCCTAGTAGGGCGACACCTCATAAATGCGAATCACCACAGAGGGCCACACACTTTGACCCAGGGTGCACCACAACATGCACCCATGCACCTGATATAGCTGTTGATGGGAATATAGCTATCAGTCATATTTGGAGGTGAAGGCAACCCCAATATTAGCTTTGCATCACAGCCCATCCTTATTCTGCAGTATTGTCGCTCTGCAAAATCAATCAATAAAGGAGGCACCACAGTATATCTATTTTATTAGGGCACATACACAGGGTAAAATACATTGTACACTGGTGAACATTTTAACTAGTGATGAGCAAGTACTAAAATGCTCGGGTGCTCGTTACTCGAAACGTATATCTCCTGATACTCGAGTGCTCGTTTCGAGTAACGAACCCCATTGAAGTCAATGGGAGACTCAAGCATTTTTTGAGGGGACCCAGGTTCGGTAGAGGGAAGGTCGTGTGAAAACCTGGCAACCTGAGAAATTGATGGAAACACAACGGAAATGGACAGGAAACAGCAGGGGCAGCATGTATGCAAGCCTCTGAGGCTGCCTAATGGCACCATTATGCCTAGTTCTGTGCAACAGCCTGGTTAAAACAGAGGGACAGCAATGCATTCTGGAACCTGTAGAACTGAGTACATCAGTTCTATGCCGGATTGTACTACAACTCCCAGCTATACAGTGCAATACACACTACTTTAGGTGGGAGGACCGCCTGGAAAACTGGGATACAGCCTATGGCTATGGCTGTATCCCAGTTTTCCAGGCGTTCCTCCCGCTGGATCCACTCGCTGCACGGAGCGGGCAGACAGCGGTAATCATTGCAGAGGGTTCTGACCATCCCTAAATATGAGCAGTGAATTAAAGGGAACCTGTCACCCCCGGTGCCAGGGTGACAAGCTCCCGACCCCCCGCTGGAGCACCCTATACTCACCTAATCCCGCCGGGTCCCGCTTCTTGAGCCGGTCGGGTGACTGAGATATCAGCGCCCGAAGCCCGGCGCATGCGCTCCTGAGATGAGTCCAACTCTTATAGAGAACGACGGAGCGTCGGACTCACCTGTCATTCTCTATGAGCGTTGGACTCCTCTGAGGAGTGCGCGCCGGGCTTCGGGCGCTGATATCTCAGTCACCCGACCGGCTCAAGAAGCGGGACCTGGCGGGATCAGGTGAGTATAGGGTGCTCCAGCGGGGGGTCTGGAGCCTGTCACCCCGGCACCGGGGGTGACAGGTCCTCTTTAAGTTCTATGCGGGATGTACTACAACTCTCAGCTATACAGTGCAATACACACTAGTTTAGGTGGTGCTATCTGGTATGGGAAACCACTGTACACACGCGTTGTCACTCCAATACAATATGAGCAGTGAATTAAGTTCTATGCGAGATGCACTACAACTCCCAGCTATACAGTGCAGTACACCAGGACCACCAGCCCCAAAATCAAAAAGGAGTACACTGAGCACTTCTTAGGGGTGTGTATGCAACACCTAATGCCCCCTTTCTGCCAGCAACCGGTCACCACAGTGTGCTGGTTAAATCGCGGTAGCAGCACTGCAAGTCCCAGCCAGCAGTCTGTAGTAATAGTATTAAAAAAAGCGTTTAAGCCCTGAAAAGGTCTGTGTGTTTGTATTGCTGGTATATACCCTGCCTACTGGAACGCTATATCCTACACTGACGCTCTCCCTGACCAGCAGCAGCTCTGTCCCTGATCTCTCACAGCATGCGTCTGAAGCGAGCACTGCCGGCGCCGAGTTTTATATGGCAGGGTCATCTGATCTGGCCAACCAATCGCTGCTATCGACATGTATGGGTCCCACGTCATCGCAGGATGTACCAAAGAGTCTCCTGCATGTTTATTGGCTGCAAAATAGCGCCCAAACTTACAGGAAACGGATGATGAGATTTCCTCGAGTATCGCGAGATGCTCGTCCGAGTACCTAGTACCATCCAGTACCCTAATACTCGATTGAGTACCAAGCTCGGACGAGCACGTTCGCTCAACTCTAATTTTAACTAATCTAATAAACGCTAAGTTTTAAACCTTTGGGGAAATATAGGTATATTGCCTTAGGTAACAATGTAAAGCTAAATACATACCTCCCAACAGGTCGGGATCACTATCCCCTCAAGTGTGGCCCGAACAACTGCTCTGTGACATAATATTGTACATAATCCGCTGCACGGAAAATTACCAAAAAGGCACCATGCTCCCTGGGGGCTGCCAGCTACAGCACACTGCCAGCACCTTAGGTAGTGCCCGGGAGCTGACAGATTCCCTTTAAATTATCTAAGAACAAAGGCTCCCTTGGAGTGACTCTAAATGACCATGAGAACCTAAACAACAGAGATGCGAAACCACATGGCTGATAGTAAGACAGAGATTGTCTTACTAGCTGGGAAAATAGAAGCTGGGAAGCTGAAACATTACATACACATGTATACATATACTTACATACACACACACACATATATATATATATATATACATACATACATACACATATATACTCATGACTGCATCCTTGAACAAGGTGAACTCCGTGTGCTGGAATGGCATGAAACAGCTGTAGCTGCATCGCTGATGGCATCCTCTCACTTGTCTGTCTGCCGTGTTTGTTCTTTGTACGAAATTAAGATATAAGAAGAAGACCTCAAGAGGGGTGAGTGCCATGTCTTTTTTCTTCAATGGACAGTGATTTGTTTTCTATTCTCTATTGCACAGAGCACCACCCTGAAGTGTCTACTCAGTGAATACTATACCACTCAGTTCACTTGTATTGCCACTAGTTTGCATTGGATCTACTAGTAGTGCCGGACTAGTAGCTGTTTCTTGTTTGTGCACTATCCCGCTGATGGGCTAAACCATGAACAGTGAGGGGGGTGTGGACTTCCAGAAGCAGAATTTTTATTACAAGTTGGGAGAATAAATGAGTTTAAAGAATACTGGGAATGTTGTGGTTGTCCAGCCTAAATTTCTAATCTTTGATGCTGTGAGGGACATAACAGTGCTATGTACTTACCTGTCCCGCCCAATGTCCAGCACTCTCTGCCGCTATAGGTGGGCGTGGGTGTAAGCAGGGAACCCTCAACATACCGCTCAACTCAGGTAACAAGGACTGGGGCTTGTGTCACCCATTTAGGAAGGGTATCCCGACACTGGTGGGCAATACGTGGTGTGAAGACCTAAGAGTCAAAACACAGGCACAAGTGTTCTCTCTTCTTTCAAGTATTCTACTTATTCTACCTCCAAAGTTCCGGCAGAGCACAGTACTACTTGGGTTGGGACATTCTCTCCACATCCTCCTCGCTACTCTTTTGAACCTCTTAAGCTCTCAGTACAGATCCGATTCCTCAAGTCTAAAGCATCCTATCAAGAAGAAAGTATATTGAATATTTCTGTATCAAGTATCTCTACAGTAAAGAAAAGTATATTTATTTTAACGGGACTCTGTGTTTCTTCACTCAGCACCTACACAGTAAATATAGCTTCCTTGGGTTATATCCCGTTTCCGTGGGTGGCAGTGCCAGTGGTCCGGGTGGGCCACTACTCCACTCCGGACCACCGTGATAATTGCCCAAGAAACCGCCAAACAACCCGGCAGGTCACTGACCACAGAGGAAATGGGTATTGTCCGACTATTAAAATAAAAGCAGGTGTGCTAGCATACCTGTGTGCCCAACCGGCACTGGCGTCACAACAAAACACCATCAGGCAGGACTATACCTCGGCTAACCACTACCTCAGTGGAGTCACACTTTACCACCTAACCTGTGAACGGCCGTCTGTCCCTGAACCAAGATTTACTGTTGACGGACCTTTTAGTCATATGAGCAGAGAAAAGTGGAGTTTCCTGAGTAGCTGCGGCTTTTGGTTCTATATTCCAGCTAGTTATCACTTCAGTGTCTGAATACACAGTGATATATACAACTACTCTAAGGCCTGGGGGGGGGGGGTTCCTGGTCCTGACTTCTTCCCTGATGACCGTATCACTGTCATAGCAGCATGTATGGTATACAGATATTCAGGGGAATTCATCAATTGGGGTCTTAGCAACAGGACCCCGACCAATCAAAACTTCTGACCTGTTCAGAGGGATGGGTTCTGTTATAGTACCTAATGGTGTAGTATAATATACAGTTCTCATTGGTGCAGTGGGGCTATAATATCTTTTACTTGTAAATAAGTCACCATCGGGATGTCACCACCTTCCCCACAGAGCAAGCATATAGCCGGATTCAAATGGTGATGGTTCGGGTTGGTACGTACCCGAGCCTCGGCCCGGCTCACTCATCTCTAATAGGCATCTTAAGTAGAGGTGAGTGAGTATACTATTCGCTCGAGTATGAGGATGCTAGACAGTTCTCGATACTCCAATACGTACCACATGGTACTGGTGTAAAATTGATAGTCTCCTCCCAGCATGTTTGGCAACTTAAGGGAAGCTTCACGGGTACAGTATCACAGCGGATCCGCAGCAGAAAATCCGCTGCGATACAGTACGCGTGAAGCTACCCTAAATCAGCCAATAAACATGCGGAGAAGTGGCTGGACACCCTGCTGTGCTGCGGATATGTTGGTTGCTGGTCTAGCAGTGATTGGCCGGCTGAATCAGGTGACCTGGGTGTACATAGACCCAAGTCACCTGATGCTCAATTCCCTTGCATTCTGTTAGCTGACAGGGAGAGCCGCTGGAGTAGGGACAGAGTTAGTATAGGACACCTGGTAGGTGACTAGCTAACAAACCCAGAAGTGTTTTTCTGTACCAGTAATCTCCAGTATATGTCACCACGTTTTGATAGGGGAGGGGCATGTGCTCTATTTATAGCCCAGGTCAGTACATACCTAACCAGCCATGACTAAGGGTGCATAACCAGAAATGCCTTGGCCTAGACTAGGACTTTGCTTGGGATTCACATGTTGGTTTTATGGGCTACAATAAAATACATTGGAAACCTCAACTGCTATAATCCTTACTCTTGCCTTTAATTCAGACTGAGCTAAGGTCCTGATAGGCCAAAGTGAGGGGAGGAAACCTGAGACAGAC
The DNA here is from genome assembly GCF_027789765.1 of Dendropsophus ebraccatus. Classification (NCBI taxonomy): domain Eukaryota; kingdom Metazoa; phylum Chordata; class Amphibia; order Anura; family Hylidae; genus Dendropsophus; species Dendropsophus ebraccatus. Next base: position 12,617,557 of record NC_091454.1, on the reverse strand, counting down.
CGACTGTACAGAAAATCAAGTACACAGTTAACCCTTAGTAGTCCTTCAGCATATGCTTGCTGTCACTAAATGGAATATACAGTGATAAGGTTAAATTTTGTTTTGTCTGACTTTATGAAGCCAGACACTCCCCAGGTGTAGGATGGTATTAGATTATAGTTAGCAGCTGCAGTTCTGCTTACAACTTAAAATCACAGACACAGACAGCTGATGTACGTAATAGAGTCAGGATCTGTCTGGATTATGAGGCCGGGCAGCTGTCCTTTTATGAGCTGTGTGACCCCATCAGACACTTACACACCTTCACCGCCACCTTCACCGAGCCCCTTCATGTTGCAGTAGGTGTATATTTATCATTGGTTACAGGACCCCATGCAGTTAGGTCAGTGAGAATTATAAAATGAAAAATTATTACATTTTTATGAAAAATTGAAAGCCAGCCCCGGGATACATTGTGTAAGGATTAGGCATTGTACCATTTTTCCATGTTCCCCCTGTTTCCATTCCTCGGCTCTTTGCCATCCTATGTACAGGGTAGAAGTCTCAGGACACCCTGTTATTTCAGAGACATATCTGACACCCCAGCAAGTAATGGCCGATTGCCGCAATCAGATTTGTAATAATCTCTTGTGGATCAAAACTCATCAACACTGAAACTTGGAACAATAACCAGGAAGGTTTCCTATGATGCACAGCTATTTGACGTGTTCATTGTGTTGTTTATGGTGCTAAACAAAGAGCTAAAGCCGCTGGATCCAATCAGTATGAACCCTGTGAGAACCTAGACAATTCTGGTCTTTGATATATTATAGCCTCTTATAGCCTATGTTCTCTGTTTGTTATTATGACTTGCTGGTGATGGACCTTTTAGTCATATGGATTTAGTACTATGAGCAGAGAATAGTGGAGTTTCCTGAGTAGCTGCGGCTTTTGGTTCTATATTCCAGCTAGTTATCACTTCAGTGTCTGAATACACAGTGATATATACAACTACTCTGAGGCCGGGGGTGGGGGGGGGGGGTTCCTGGTCCTGACTACTTCCCTGATGGCCGTATCACTGTCATAGCAGCATGTATGGTATACAGATATGCAGAGGAATTGATCAATTGGGGTGTTAGCAACAGGACCCGACCAATCAAAACTTCTTCCGTAATGTTACAGTAGAGAGACAGATCCTCTTATGATACCCGCCGTGGAGCTATGAGATCTCACAACACCAAGATCGGAGAACGTGGAGCTTCTTGTTGATGGTTTCCAGCTGGTAACAGTCAGTAATACTGTAGTTTCACTGCATCAAATCAAAGTGCTTAAAATTATATAAACAGCTAATACTCTGTATACATGGATGGAGATTACAGGTGGAGCCAGTGTCGGACTGGGGTACCTTGGCCCACCAGGGAAATTGATTCTTGGGGCCCACCCAACATATAAAGACATAATCAGCGCCAAACCTTTCACGTTAGTACAGCGACTTTGCATAGAGCTGTGTATGTGACCAGCAACGCTAGTGCAGTGCCAGTCACTTATACAGTTGTTACTGATTTATGCAGTTGTGGTAAAACTGCACCACTTATGTAGAAACTTTAATGAAATTCCGACAATATTGCTGTAAAAACACATAAAAAATGTCATGTGTGAACACAGCATCAGAAGATGAAGGAAAGAATGACCATCTAGTCTGCTCCTCTATTACAATCTCCAGCAGAGGAGACCCATGACTGTTTATTCGAGCCTCACCGGTGCAGTCAGATGAGGGGGCATAAGCCTACCCATCACTGATACTACTATTGCAGCTCCGGAGGGGGTGCAGTCTGGTGAGGGGGTATTATCCTACCTATCACTGATACTCCTGCTCCGGAAGGGGTGCAGTCAGATGAGGGGGGCATAATCCTACCTATCACTGATATTACTGCTGCTGCTCCGGAGGGGGTGCAGTCAGATGAGGGGGGCATAATCCTACCTATCACTGATACTACTGCTCCAGAGGGGGTGCAGTCAGATGAGGGGGGCATAATCCTACCTATCACTGATACTACTGCTCCGGAGGAGGTGCAGTCTGGTGAGGGGGTATTATCCTACCTGTCACTGATACTGCTGCTCCGGAGGGGGTGCAGTCTGGTGAGGGGGTATTATCCTACCTGTCACTGATACTACTGCTCCGGAGGGGGTGCAGTCAGATGAGGGGTGCATAATCCTACCTATCACTGATACTGCTGCTGCTCCAGAGGGGGTGAAGTCTGGTGAGGGGGTGGCATTATCCTACCTATTACTAATACTGCTGGTCCAGAGGGGGTGCAGTCTGGTGGGGGGGTATTATCCTACCTATCACTGATACTACTGCTCCGGAGGGGGTGCAGTCAGATGAGGGGTGCATAATCCTACCTATCACTGATACTACTGCTGCTGCTCCAGAGGGGGTGCAGTCTGGTGGGGGGGGCATTATCCCACTTGTGTCTGCTGCTTATATCTTTATTTTTGATACAATCGGTACAATAGTTGAGAAGAAGTTTGCACTCTGGAGGTCCCAGTTGTGCAGGAGATCCGTGACGCTTGGGCGATGATCAGCTGAGTCAGGATTCTCACATCACAGATGATAGGAGTTGTAGTAGACGTAGGAGTAAGACAAATCAATGGATAATATGTTTCTAAGGGAATCCTCAATAGATCTGATGATCTCATTTGATGAAACACGTCATCCATTGATTAAAGTCTTACTGTTATATCTACTACAACACCTATCATCTTTGATGTGAGAATCCTGAATCAGCTGATCAGAGCCCAAGCCTCACGGATCTCCGGCACAACTGGACCTCCAAAGTGTGAACTTCACACACACATACATACAGTATACATATATACACAAATAGACATACTGCAGACATACATACTGTATACATATATACACAAATAGACATACTGCAGACATACACACTGTATACATATATACACAAATAGACATACTGCAGCCATACACACTGTATACATATATACACAAATAGACATACTGCAGACATACACACTGTATACATATATACACAAATAGACATACTGCAGCCATACACACTGTATACATATATACACAAATAGACATACTGCAGCCATACACACTGTATACATATATACACAAATAGACATACTGCAGACATACACACTGTATACATATATACACAAATAGACATACTGCAGCCATACACACTGTATACATATATACACAAATAGACATACTGCAGCCATACATACTGTATACATATATACACAAATAGACATACTGCAGCCATACACACTGTATACATATATACACAAATAGACATACTGCAGACATACATACTGTATACATATATACACAAATAGACATACTGCAGACATACATACTGTATACATATATACACAAATAGACATACTGCAGACATACATACTGTATACATATATACACAAATAGACATACTGCAGACATACATACAGTATACATATATACACAAATAGACATACTGTAGACATACATATATACACAAATAGACATACTGCAGCCATACACACTGTATACATATATACACAATGCTCTGACAATTAAGGACATTTAAAATGTAACTTTTATTACTTTCTTTTAAAAAAAGTTTCTTAATCAAAAAAAAAAGGAAAAAGGAAAAAATATATATATATTAATAATACAAAGCAGCCATCACCATTCTTCTGTGCTTATTTAAAGATTTTCTTGTACATAAATATTAGAGTTCATAAATATTTACAATTTCGCGGCATAGTGTGCATATTTCTTTTATATATATATGTATTGTGCTTATATTGTATGCACTTATATATTTTTAGCACACTGTCGTAGTTGTTTCGTGTCCCAGTTATCTTTTCTGTCCCATTTCGCTTACTTATGATGTGAAGCAGTCTTATTTTGTGAGCAATTTTTTATATACATACTCTTTTAGAGTTGTTAAAAAATTGTGAAGATTTTAATTTACTTCCCTTTTTGTTTCTCCCGTAGTAGGTATTGGAAGTCCTCCACTTTATATTGCACTGGCCCGACGCGTTTCCTGAACCATTATCCTCCAGGGCCGTTGGGTAAGCTCACTCTCTTTGTGGGACCTTTTTTGCAGTCCGTCTGCACGGCTCTGGTGATGGCCGCACACTAGTCCGCACATCTCGGCTTCCTTTTATACCTCACATAGGTCCGCCTTTCATTTAACAGACAGATCTCTGAACCACTCCGGGTGCAAGCCTTCCAAGGTTTTGACAGACTGAGCTGCCACCCAATCAGGTAAGTCCCGTACGTAAATCCTGTTCAGAGATATACTAGTCCCAGCTGATCCTCATGTGATGTTGTTTTGTTTAGGTCCGTTGCCTGGATACCTGAGACGCATTGCATCCCAAGCCTCGCTGTGGATTCCGTGCTTTCATGGTAAGACTTCTGTGGATTGGAGATGTTATACTTAGTTCTACAAGTGGGTTGCTATGATGGATAGTTGATTCTTAGTCTTTCTATTGTTTTATGATCCATGTATAGTTTATTTTATTTACCGAAAGCTCATATATGATACATAGTCATTGAGGCCATTTGGCCGGGCTGAGTTCATTCTGAATATCCAGCGTGCTTCACACTGCAATAGTCGTTTATCATAGTCCCCCTTTAATACATGCCTTTTCACAACTTCCAGTACTTGACACCTAAGTGCTTGCCAATTTCCACCATGTTGTTCCAGAAAGTGAATGGCCACCGGAGTTGTACGTTTGTTTTTTATATCCCCAATGTGCTCACTTAGACGTTTTTTTAGGGGTCTAAAGGTTTTTCCCACATAATTTTGCGGGCAAGGACATGTGAGCATATAAACTACTCCTGATGTCTCACAGTTTGCGAATTCACGTGTCTCGTAATTTTCCCCTGTACTACAACTTTTAAAGGATTTTCCTGGAATGATATATTTGCACATAGTGCACTTGCTGCACGGGTACGTTCCTGTGGCCCCCCTATAGTGTTGGTCCGTGTTCTTAGGGAGGTAACTGTGGACCAAATGATCCTTCAGATTGCGGCCCCTCCGATATGTTATCACTGGTCTATCAGGTAGGAACTTTGTTACTATCTGGTCCCGTTTTAGGATAGGCCAGTACTGGGTCAGAATTTTTTTGACCTCCTCAGCTTTGACATCATCAGTAAGACAAGGATGGTGTTTCTGGATTTGGACATACAGATAGCCACAAATGGAAAATTACACACGACCGTACACAGGAAGGAAACAGCAACTAATTCCCTGCTAAAATGGGAAAGCTGTCACCCAAGGGCACTAAAAGCTGGCATACCAATAGGCCAGTACTTGAGACTACGTCGTAACTGCTCCACTCTTACAGAATTTAAACAAAAAGCGATTGAACTACGGGATAGACTCGTGAGAAGGGGTTACCCCAAAAAAGTTCTAAGGAGCGCCTATTGGAAGGCAATACAAAAAAATCGCACGGAACTGCTGAGACCAAAAGTAAGATCTGAGGAGGAGGAGCAAGTGTCTCGGATTATAGGCACTTATGATGTCAAAGCTGAGGAGGTCAAAAAAATTCTGACCCAGTACTGGCCTATCCTAAAACGGGACCAGATAGTAACAAAGTTCCTACCTGATAGACCAGTGATAACATATCGGAGGGGCCGCAATCTGAAGGATCATTTGGTCCACAGTTACCTCCCTAAGAACACGGACCAACACTATAGGGGGGCCACAGGAACGTACCCGTGCAGCAAGTGCACTATGTGCAAATATATCATTCCAGGAAAATCCTTTAAAAGTTGTAGTACAGGGGAAAATTACGAGACACGTGAATTCGCAAACTGTGAGACATCAGGAGTAGTTTATATGCTCACATGTCCTTGCCCGCAAAATTATGTGGGAAAAACCTTTAGACCCCTAAAAAAACGTCTAAGTGAGCACATTGGGGATATAAAAAACAAACGTACAACTCCGGTGGCCATTCACTTTCTGGAACAACATGGTGGAAATTGGCAAGCACTTAGGTGTCAAGTACTGGAAGTTGTGAAAAGGCATGTATTAAAGGGGGACTATGATAAACGACTATTGCAGTGTGAAGCACGCTGGATATTCAGAATGAACTCAGCCCGGCCAAATGGCCTCAATGACTATGTATCATATATGAGCTTTCGGTAAATAAAATAAACTATACATGGATCATAAAACAATAGAAAGACTAAGAATCAACTATCCATCATAGCAACCCACTTGTAGAACTAAGTATAACATCTCCAATCCACAGAAGTCTTACCATGAAAGCACGGAATCCACAGCGAGGCTTGGGATGCAATGCGTCTCAGGTATCCAGGCAACGGACCTAAACAAAACAACATCACATGAGGATCAGCTGGGACTAGTATATCTCTGAACAGGATTTACGTACGGGACTTACCTGATTGGGTGGCAGCTCAGTCTGTCAAAACCTTGGAAGGCTTGCACCCGGAGTGGTTCAGAGATCTGTCTGTTAAATGAAAGGCGGACCTATGTGAGGTATAAAAGGAAGCCGAGATGTGCGGACTAGTGTGCGGCCATCACCAGAGCCGTGCAGACGGACTGCAAAAAAGGTCCCACAAAGAGAGTGAGCTTACCCAACGGCCCTGGAGGATAATGGTTCAGGAAACGCGTCGGGCCAGTGCAATATAAAGTGGAGGACTTCCAATACCTACTACGGGAGAAACAAAAAGGGAAGTAAATTAAAATCTTCACAATTTTTTAACAACTCTAAAAGAGTATGTATATAAAAAATTGCTCACAAAATAAGACTGCTTCACATCATAAGTAAGCGAAATGGGACAGAAAAGATAACTGGGACACGAAACAACTACGACAGTGTGCTAAAAATATATAAGTGCATACAATATAAGCACAATACATATATATATAAAAGAAATATGCACACTATGCCGCGAAATTGTAAATATTTATGAACTCTAATATTTATGTACAAGAAAATCTTTAAATAAGCACAGAAGAATGGTGATGGCTGCTTTGTATTATTAATATATATATATTTTTTCCTTTTTCCTTTTTTTTTTTTGATTAAGAAACTTTTTTTAAAAGAAAGTAATAAAAGTTACATTTTAAATTTCCTTAATTGTCAGAGCATTGTGAAAACTTTAGGAAATAAATAATTTCTATCAGTATAAGTATACATATATACACAAATAGACATACTGCAGCCATACACACTGTATACATATATACACAAATAGACATACTGCAGACATACATACTGTATACATATATACACAAATAGACATACTGCAGCCATACACACTGTATACATATATACACAAATAGACATACACAAACATGCAGACACAACACACCTTACATATATACATCTAATCATACTAACACACACACAGACTCACCAACATGGATACACAGATACAAAAGCATGCAGATTACACATATAAACCATCTATAGAACTACATTACATAATATACACTATATACATGATAGACAACACACACACACACATATACATATATATATATATATATATCACTCACATGCATAAACACATGACACATGTACAGACACACACTGATGACAGGTAGACAAGTATATACACACACACTTACATGTTCAGCAGGGCAGGAGGCTTCAGTCTTCTTGTCTCCATCTTCTCTTCTCCCAGCCAGGCCGGGCAGCCTGCAGCCTCTCCCCCTTGTCCTGTGCACCGACTGCACACAGCAACAGGAGAGTCACGTGATTGCAGAGGGGAGGGGGAACAGAGGGGCCTGCTGCTGCTGCTGCTCTCGGCATCTGGTGACAGGCAGGAAGAGGGCAGCGCTGAGGATGGGAGCAGATGTAAGGGAGCCAGGTGAGCAGGGGGAGGGGAGGGCCCATGATTACAGAAAGAACTGGCCCCGATACGGTGCTTAACTCACCCCAGCAGTGTGGGAGCTCCCGATACCAGGCAGCTCCCAAACGGGAGGCCCCTCTCTGGCTTAGGGGAAGGGCCCTGCAAGAGGGAGGAGGGGGTGGGGCCCACCGGGGGATCCCCCGGCTCCCTGGTGGCCCAGTCCGACTCTGGGTGGAGCAGTGGCGTAGCTATAGGGGTCGCCGGGGTCGCCATGGCGACCGGGCCCCTACGCTAGGGGGGCCCGCACGGCCCCCCCTTGCCACTTGTTTTTTAACATCCAGAGAAGCTGCGGCCACGCAGCTTCTCGGGATGCACAGATCGCTTTGATGTTCCGTCCGCACAGTGAGCACAGTGAGCGGGCGGAACATCAAAGCGATGAGAATACAGGAGAAGGACCTGTCAGCGTCCTCCTCCTGTATTCTCTCCCATAGGCTGCCGGCACTTCATACCAGCAGCCTATGGGAGGCCGGGCCGTGACCTCTCCGGCAGGCGTGATCATGTGACGTCATCACGTCTGCCGGAAGTCCCGTCCCTGCGGCTCGCAAGATGGAGCCCGAAGAGGAGGAGGAAGAGCTGCTGCCTGCACAGCATGGATTAGGTGAGTAGGATGTTTGTTTTTTTAGTGGCACCTCTGGGGGCATTATTAGTAAATGGGGGCACCTCTGGGGGCATTATTAGTTCTTGGGGGCACCTCTGGGGGCATTATTAGTGTATGGGGGCACCTCTGGGGGCATTATTAGTATATGGGGGCACCTCTGGGGGCATTATTAGTTCTTGGGGGCACCTCTGGGGGCATTATTAGTATATGGGGGCACCTCTGGGGGCATTATTAGTATATGGGGGCACCTCTGGGGGCATTATTAGTGTATGGGGGCACCTCTGGGGGCATTATTAGTTCTTGGGGGCACCTCTGGGGGCATTATTAGTATATGGGGGCACCTCTGGGGGCATTATTAGTATATGGGGCACCTCTGGGGGCATTATTAGTATATGGGGGCACCTCTGGGGGCATTATTAGTGTATGGGGGCACCTCTGGGGGCATTATTAGTATATGGGGGCACCTCTGGGGGCATTATTAGTGTATGGGGGCACCTCTGGGGGCATTATTAGTTGTTGGGGGCACCTCTGGGGGCATTATTAGTATATGGGGGCACCTCTGGGGGCATTATTAGTATATGGGGGCACCTCTGGGGGCATTATTAGTGTATGGGGGCACCTCTGGGGGCATTATTAGTTCTTGGGGGCACCTCTGGGGGCACTATTAGCTCATGTGGGCACCTCTGGGGGCATTATTAGTATATGGGGGCACCTCTGGGGGCATTATTAGTATATGGGGGCACCTCTGGGGGCATTATTAGTTCTTGGGGGCACCTCTGGGGGCATTATTATTGTATGGGGGCACCTCTGGGTGCATTATTAGTTCTTGGGGGCACCTCTGGGGGCACTATTAGCTCATGTGGGCACCTCTGGGGGCATTATTAGTAAATGGGGGCACCTCTGGGGGCATTATTATTGTATGGGGGCACCTCTGGGGGCATTATTAGTAAATGGGGGCACCTCTGGGGGCATTATTATTGTATGGGGGCACCTTTGGGGGCATTATTATTGTATGGGGGCACCTCTGGAGGCATTATTAGTTCATGGGGGCATTATTAGTTCATGGGGGCACCTCTGGGGGCATTTTTAGCTCATGGGGGCCACCTCTGGGGGCATTATTAGTTGATGGGGCACCTCTGGGGGCATTATTAGTTCATGGGGGCACCTCTGGGGGCATTATTAGTTCATGGGGGCACCTCTGGGGGCATTATTAGTTGATGGGGCACCTCTGGGGGCATTATTAGTTCATGGGGGCACCTCTGGGGGCATTATTAGTTCATGGGGGCACCTCTGGGGGCATTATTAGCTCATGGGGGCACCTCTGGGGGCATTATTAGTTGATGGGGGCACCTCTGGGGGCATTATTATTGTATGGGGGCACCTCTGGGGGCATTATTAGCTCATGGGGGCACAGCAGGGAATCCTACATACAGGGGGCATCCCACATTCCTACTCGCTTTACTGCACATTACACCAAACAGCGCAGTTACTATGGGAGCCGACAGGAGGGAGGAAGGGAAGGAAGTTGCTAGAAATGTGCGGAGCCTAAATTGTTTGTCTCGCAGGTTCTAAGGGGATGAAACATATCTGGAAGGAATCATCATGGAGGTCTGGGCCGGATGAAGAGGAAAAGGGAAAGTGACGCCTCAGATCAAAGAAGACGTCACCTGTGAGTCACTGTATGACGGTTTTCTTATTTTGTAGAACATTATTTAGTAGGGGCGCCCCGAGGTGGAAAAGGTTGGGAAGCGCTGCGCTAATCTGTCCCGCTGCGCCCGCTGGCACATGCTGTCATCTGATTGGGCCTCTTACCTAATCAGATGACAGCAAGTACCAGCGCCCCCTCCTCCAGACATCTGCCTTGGGGGCCCAAGCTGTGTCCTATGGCCGTATCTTTACTGCGTTGAGCTCCAGCTTGTGCTGCATCTACATTATCTGTACTCAGAGATATCACTGTGTTATCTGTGGTGTTACATAGGACTGCAGGTGACATCTACTACATTATCTGTACTCAGAGATATCACTGCGTTATCTGTGGTGTTACATAGGACTGCAGATGACTACTACATTATCTGTACTCAGAGGGATATCACTGTTATCTGTGGTGTTACATAGGACTGCAGGTGATATCAGGTGACTTCTCCAGGTTGCAGAAGTTCAAACTTCATCATGCCTGCTGATAGTTTATAATGGGAGTTGTAGTTTTGCAGCATGTGGCTCTTCAGGTTGCAGCACTACAACCCCCATCGTTTCCAACTGGCAGTTCATGATGAGAGTTGTAGTTTTTCAGCTGGAGAGTCAAAGATTGGAATACAATGATTAGACAATGACACAGTACAGTCCATTATCTATAGGGGGCAGTAGTGCAGTACATGAGGTGGAGGCAGTGACAGGGCATTAGAACATGGTGGCACATTAGAGTAATTGGATATAACGTTAGATAGGACTTTGCCTGATCGGGGGGAGATGGGGGGGCCCCAAGCTAACATTTTGCACCAGGGCCCATCAGCCTTTAGCTACGCCCCTGAGGTGGAGTGTTACCTTATATACTGGGTATACACATTTTCTGCTTCACCAGAATCCTGAATGTCTCCCGGGTAGAGTTCCTGGTCCCAGAGTCCCCCCCTATAGTCACTGCTTATAATACCTGTATGTTCCCTCTCTGATGTAACTGTCTATGTATAATAAACATTGTATTGTATACCAGTGCTGTTCTGTGTTATTGCTTGTGTATGTGTGTACACGCTCCAACATCTGAGGAATGAAAGTAAGTACCCCCCCCCCCCCCCCATTGGGCAAACTGCAGTCCTGCAACATCACGACCCGGGCTCAGGCGTGCCTGCTCATCCAGACTTATGGTGACACAGAGAGATTTATCCGACAGATTTTTAAACCCAAAGCCAGGAATGGATTTGAAAAGAGGAGAAATCTCAGTCTTTCCTTTATGACCTATTCTCTGGTTATAGTCTGTTCCTGGCTTTGGCTTCAAAAATCTGACAGATAAATCTCTCGGTGTAAAGGCGCCCTAAGGCGGGACACCACTGCAGTCACTGACTGGCTGAGTCGGTACTTTCCCCCGGGCGTGACGTACCGCTAAGCTGGGAGAAATAAAGAAGAAATGAAGTCCAGCGGCTGTCAGAGAGGTGGTGATTTGGCGCTATGGTTTAGTATACATTCTTCATTATGCCGCCCCCGCCTGCAGGGATTTTTTTTAGTTATGGCCGGAATTCTCCTTTAACTATTTGGGGTCTGACCACGGTTACATAACTCTCTTATTTCCCATGATGCATAGCTACCCTGAGCAGGTCTATTAAAGTGAACCTGTCATCATAGAGACAAGTCAAAAGTTTTGATCGGTCCAGATCTGAATATTCACACCCGTACCGATCGGGGGAACAAGTGGGGGAAGATTGTGCTGCAGCACGGTCCACTCTCACTCGTAATGTAAGTCTATGGAGCCCGACCCTTTTTTTCTTATACAATGCGGGGAGAGGATGTGCTGCAGTACGGTCCTCATCCCGCTTATTCTCCTGATCGGTACTGAGCTCAACACTCAAACCCGGACCGATCAAAACTTTTGACATGTCTTTTTTTATGATGACAGGTAGACTTTATTATTTAGCCAGAAAAGAATATGGAGATCAGGGAATACCATTAGATTATGGACAGGTTCCAGTGTCCCTAGCCACTAGCCACGACGGGTAAGATATAGGTTCATAGGTGTAGGGACATCTAGATCCCAAATTACTAAGACAGTTCAGGAGCGCATTGTGAGGAGAGTTCATGGTCCTGTCACCCCCAGGAGGAGTACACTGAAATTACCCCCATGAGACAGGTAGAATATGCTCCGGATGTTTCTATCTACACTCGGGGTGTCGGGCCCAAACAACAGAACCTGAAAACATAGAACTGCACCTCACAAATAAACCATAATCAAAGAAATATAATGCTTGACATAAAATAATTAAAAAAACATATATGCCCCCCTCCCCCACCGGCCATCATACGGCCCAGTGAGAGCCGACCCCACTGATAAATAGTTACATGGCAGCTACTATACATAAATCATACGGACAGGGTAATAAAGCACCTGATATGTGAAATACTACGGTATGGCAAAAAAGATTCTCGACCAATGTAGTTTAAATAAAAAACATGGGCCAAAAGTGCAAAAAATGCGGTTCAGATGAAAGGTCTGTCACATCTCCAGTGGGTCAGGACGGAACATCCCACTCATTCTGTGACCAAGACTTCTTCGGGGGTAAATGGTATATTGCCCAGTGCTATTATATATAGTCATAGTAATAGTTAAACATACATCCAGTGTGTGGAAACGGTAAGAAAACAAGGAGTCGGTGCTTATAGTGTTGGGTAAACTTGGTTTGGACCTCCCATGCATTTGTTCGTATACGCCCGGCGCTATCATGTTGCGGTCACATGATTCCCACAGTCCCGCTGATGGCGAGATCTGCGAGTTGAATAGTGGGATGACTGCCCAAGTCCGAGAGCACCTGCCCACTCCCCATATGTGGCCCAATATGGTTATCACTGCTTTAATATGTCAGTAGTTGCCAAATACATTATACAAGGTTATATGAACATCATTCCTGCCATATCTGAGCCTATAAAACTGAGACGTATATTCGCTGATCTCCGCATCATCCATAGAGAAGCATCAGCCGTGGCTTCTACATACTTATATAGATCACAATAGATGTTGCAGCAGCCATCACAATGTCCATGAAGTATAGCAAGGACTTACATATTGTAACCAATGGGGAAATGGCGAACAAACAAATGAAATTCAATTTCTGTTCCTGTAACACCAACGCTGTGTTGCGTTCCTGTAACGCTGGCACCAGGACAGGGGACTATAACTAGTTTTATTTTTCAGCCCCCTCCCCACCTGTTTTTTTTTTTTTTTCCAGACGGACTTCTCCTTTAAATCCAACACTATAGACATAAACAAGTTTTGGATAAAAAAAACCCCACCTGCTGTTTCAGTTATCTGTATATAATACTTTGCTGCAGTATCTCTTCTGTTTGTTCTTGCAATGGGTCAGGTTGCTATGTAAACCAGTCCAAGGCACAGTAAGCATGGTAAAGATCATGAGACTGGTTCTACTACAATTCTGTATCAGTAGTGCCCTAGGCGTACACCGACTCACACCTTCTTGCATTGTGGAATGTGTATAGACTATCTATAACCTTTCCGGGAATTTGCAGTGTTCTGAGAAGAGCTGAGAGAAGACGATACAGACAGGCCCAGTGCTCAGGTGACTGCTGCTGCTATTTGTTATAGTAATCGGTGGAGTTCTTAGACGCTGGCCCCCCTTTGGTCAAAACTTCTGATCCTTCCATATGACGTCAGAAACTGGCACTACTATTGATTGGCTGAGTAGCCAATGACGCCGTTATCGTATTATGTAATAGAGACAATGATCAGCTGGTGGTCGTGCCATCGGCTGATCATTAATTTAGGTTCAAACCCAAAATCATCGGGCACCGACCGTGCATCGCTGCGTGTAATAGCAACAGGCGACCAATGATTCCACAAGCACCATACATTACCTATACATGTTGCAGGTCTTTTGCACGCCTTCTTCTTCCCGGTCCTCCGCGTGCAGCAGCAGCTTCGGAGCGGCCTGTCTGGACTGATAGGCCACTCAGCCAATCACTGCCCGGGACTGCCGCAGCCAGTGATTGGCTGAGCAGCCTGTTAGCTCAGACAAGCCGCTCTGAAGCTGTTGCTGCACACGGGACTGGGAGGAAGAAGAAGCACAGGAGAAAACCTGCAACATGTATAGGTAAAGTATGGTGTTTAAACAAGGGCTGCAAGGACATCGGTAACAATGTTCCTGGAGCTCTTGCTAAACGATTATCGGGTTGTGTAATAGGCTCAGTAAACAGATCAGCGCCCGTTTACATTATTGATCGGGCCCCCATCGGCCCATGGAATAGGACCCTTAATGTTGCTAGATACTGTACTAGCGAAGCTGTTCAGTCAGCACGGCCAAGATTCCCGCGTAAGGTCCTCTCTGTAGAACGCTGTTTACAACTGGCGGCTTTTCACCGGAGTGAAGATGCTCAGATTTTCCGGTTTTCCGTCACCCACAAGTTTCACTATAGTGAGTAATCTCCAACCATGTTGTTCTAATGGCAACTGGTTTCTGACACTAATGGCTATATAATTCACACTGTAACAGTAATTGTGTGATGTGTTCGAGTTTTGGCTATAAAACACTGTTAGGTGCAATAAATACAATAAGAACTATGGTGTAAATAAATGAAGTGACTAGTGTTAATAAATGTAAATAGTGAACGTAATAACATAAAAAGGGAAATTATTTTAATGTTAATAACCAAAATAATGTGTGTGAAACATCGTGGTGATCAACACAACTCTATACATCGACGTGAATGGCACCCTGACGAATAATCTAATCACAAGATGCTAAAACAATGTATAAAAAGCATAATAAAACCTAAGACATTAATCTGATATGAATATACGACAAAAAATTATAAAACTATAAATAGGAGCTAAAGTTCCCCATGAACAATACCCGATAATAAGTGTATTGTTGTTCCCAATCTATAAACAACAAATCCATTGTTAGAACCCACTTAGTTACATTGCAACATTTTTTCAAATAGATAAACGCGTACAAAAAATACTATGAGTATTAAAAATAAAACATGTACATGTAATAGATAGTGATAGTGTCACCAAAAAAGGATTTTAGAGCGTATTCACACAAGGGGGATTACACAACATGTTCAATACACTCATTAAGGACCTATGTTTTTCATCTGTAATATGTCTGTTATTATGACTATTATTATCTTGGTGACGCTTGTCTTGTACTTTGATGACCCGGAAGTGAGGCGGATGCGGGCGAACCTCCTTTTTGTATTTAAAGCACCTTTGTTTAGTGTGATTTTATGCTTGAGAAAGGCCCCGATATGTACTAGAGTGGGCCGAAACGCGTTGTAATAAATCCTATTCCCTATAGTGTGGGGTCCTGTGGCATTTATTGATGCTGTATACACGGCTTGCACTACCTGTATCCATCTGCGCTGTACCATATAGAGGGGAAACTATTGGCCGACTGGGTCCTGCCTCGGCCCTCTCTACATTCTAATCTACATGTCATTCACAGTAATGATGATGGACACTTTGTTTAACCAACTGTAACTGTTTTCTTGTTTAATGCACTTGTATAAAAATATGGTTGGTTTCACTGTGGGTTATGCTTGAAAATGGCGGCAACTGGCCACCGGAACGTTGCATCTTGATCCATGTATTGCTGTGCTGCACATCTGTGACTTCATGTAAATAAAAGTTTCTTTACTTTATCCAAGTGGATTTCTGCTACTAGACTCAGAATCCCCTGATAACAAGCAGTGGGCAGCATATTGTAGAGGAGTGAGAAACCTAGCCGCAAAGACTTTATAGCTGTTTTCTGGGGTAAGGAATCATTTTTGGTGAATTGAGTGATTTACAATATGATAGAAATCACGTTGTTTGAAATGTTTCATGTGCTCAATTACTTACTGTGTCCTGAAAGGGTTAAGTGACTGGGTGTGACCACAAAACTACTGCGTATCCTGCATCTAACTTAGTTTCGTTTCTTCCTTCCTCTGTCAGCCATGGCGTCTGCTACTCTGAGAGACGAGCTGCTCTGCTCCATCTGTTTATCTGTATTTAAGGATCCTGTAATGCTGAGATGTGGCCACAACTACTGCCGGGTCTGTATTGATCGTGTGCTGGATACACAGGACGGGGCTGGAGTTTATTCCTGTCCTGAATGCAGAGAAGAGTATCAGGAGCGGCCTGCACTGATGAGGAACTTATATCTCCATAATGTAGCAGAACGTTTCCTGGTTACTCAGCCAGAACAAGCGGAGATCACCGGGATCTGCTGCACTTACTGTGTGGACTCTGCTGTACCTGCTGTGAAATCCTGTCTGCTCTGTGAGGCTTCTCTGTGTGATAAACACCTGAGAGCTCACAGCAAGTCACCAGAACACGTCTTATCTGAGCCCAGCACTTCCCTGGAGAAGAGGAAATGTTCTGTCCATAAGAAGATGCTGGAATATTACTGCACTGAGGACGCTGCTTGTATCTGTGTGTCCTGCAGATTGGATGGAGAACATCGGGGACACAGGGTGGAGATGCTGGATGAGGCCTCTGAGAAGAAGAAGAAGAAACTGAGAAATGTTCTCCAGAAACTGATGGCAAAGAGGAAGGAGACCGAGGAAAGAGTCCGGAGTGTGGAGGAGCGCAGGAGAAAAGCTCAAGAAAAAGCAGCTGGAGAAGCCGAGAAAGTCACTGCCCTGTTTACAGACATCAGGAGACGGCTGGACGACCTGGAGAAAAGGGTCCTGAGTGAGATCTCCAGGCAGGAAAAGCAAGAGTCACTGTCATTGTCTGCTCTGATCCAGCAGCTGGAAATAAAGAAGGACGAGCTGTCCAGGAAGATGAGACACATTGAGGAGCTGTGTAACATGGCGGATCCACTGACTGTCTTACAGGAACCGGACACAGGTGACTTGTGTGATCCTGAGGAGGGGGGAGGTGATGAGGACACAAGGGGACATGATAGACAGTTCCATGATGTAGATGATCTGGATGTGGCTGTGATCTCAGACACATTCCGTACATTATGTGACATAATATCAGGTATAAGGATCTATGGGGAGGGTCCTGCAGACATATTACTGGATGTAAACACAGCTCATAATAATCTCATTATATCAGACGACCTGAAAACTGCAACCAGGACAGAAGAGAAGCAGAATCGTCCAGAAACAGCAGAGAGATTCCAGTATTGTCCTCAGGTGATGAGCAGCAGGAGATTCTCCTCAGGGCGACATTACTGGGATGTGGAGATCAGTAGATCAGTATGGTGGAGTGTGGGGATGTGTTATCCCAGTATAGACAGGAGGTGGGATCAGTCAGTCATTGGATATAATAATAAGTCCTGGTGTGTGAGGAGGAGTAATAATCAGTATTCAGTGAGACATGACAGGAAAGTGATCCAGTTACCTGACAATATCTCCAGTGATAGAGTCAGGATCTGTCTGGATTATGAGGCCGGGCGGCTGTCCTTTTATGAGCTGTGTGACCCCATCAGACACTTACACACCTTCACCGCCACCTTCACCGAGCCCCTTTATGCTGTACTAGGTATATCTGTACCATTCTTTCCAGGTCTCCATAGAGGTGGCTCAGTGAGGATTATAAATTAAAAGATTATCAAATTATTGCAGTTTTCATGAAAAACTGAAAGCCCCAGGAGAGCTGAGTTGGCGAGGACGCCGGTGTAGCAGAGCTGATTTGGCGGGGACGACGGTGTAGCAGAGCTGAGTTGGCGATGATGCGGGCGATTGTGAGGGGCGGAGCTTGTCGCGGAGGGGGCGGCGCTTGCCGCGAGTGATCGCGGGGGGCGGAGCTAGTCGCGGGCGATTGCGGGGGGGGGGGAGCTAGTCGCGGGCGATTGCGGGGGGGGAGCTAGTCGCGGGCGATTGCGGGGGGCGGAGCTAGTCGCGGGCGATTGCGGGGGCGGAGCTTGCCGCGGGGGGGGGGTGCCGCGGGTGAGTGCGGAGGCTATGTTGCGGGTGAGTGAGGGATGCCATGGGTGATGGGGGGGCGGTCGGTTGTGGGGCGGGGGGCTGTGGGTGAGTGAGGGATGCCATGGGTGATGGGGGGGGCGGTCGGTTGTGGGGCGGGGGGCTGTGTGCTGCGGGTGAGTGAGGGATGCCATGGGTGATGGGGGGGGCGGTTGGTTGTGGGGCGGGGGGCTGTGTGCTGTGGGTGAGTGCTGGACGGTGGGCCGGGAGGCTCTGGACACACGGGGTGATCTCTGAGCTGGGGGTGAGCGGGTGGCTGCTGTTAGAGAGGGATGCAGTCACAGCTGCGCTGATCACTGTCTCCCTCTGTAACAGCAGCCACCCCCCATCAGTGTTCTCAGTCACTTCACTGGGACTGAGGACACGTGATGCCGACACGGAGGGTGGGGGCCAGGGGCAGGGAGCGTGTCGGAGTGGACTGAGGTCTGATGATTCTCTGCAATCCATGGAGGTGAATGCAGCTGGATAACAGCAAAACTGTGCAGAATCCATAATAACTTTATATTGGAAAGATGAAAAGCTACGGGTGGGCACAGGGGCGTAGCTAATGTCTCCTGGGCCCTGGTGCGAGAGGCCAACTTGGGCCCCCCCCCCCTCCTTTCACGACCAAGTGATGCTATTGTTGTGTGTGTGTGTATATATATATATACACACACAGTGGTGCCTTGGATTATGAGCATAATTCGTTCCAGGACCGTGCTTGTAATCCAAATCCACTCTTAAACCAAAGCAAATTTTCCTATAAGAAATCATGTAAATGCAGACAATTGGTTCCGCACCCCAAATATATTTATTATTCTGTACTGTACAGTAATGGAGAGGATGGGAAACACAAGGGCTGACAGAGACTGCAGGGAGCATGAAGGAATGAGCAGTACAGATGTGGGCACATACATGCAGCACTCTCTGTCCGGGGAGAAAGGGGTTACAGCTATGGAGAGATTACCCCCCCCCCACAGTCCTGTCCCCTGATGTAAGCCCCAGCCTGAAGGGGATCTGCTATGATTTGGAAGGTGTTTAGAGTACAGTGCTGTAGACCCCGCTATGCAGGCCATGCCCCTTCTCCACTCGCGCTCCCACCCAATACAGGAAGTTCTTAAACCAAAGCAATGTTCTTAAACCAAGTCACAATTTTGAAAAACTGTGAGCTCTTAAACCAAAACGCTCTTAAACGAAGTTACTCTTAAACCAAGGTACCACTGTATGTATATATATATATATATATATATACACACACACACACCAAGACAGATATTACCTATTACCGCCATACTGTTACCGACCAAATCCTGTATACTGAGACCAATATTACCAGTATATAGGGAGGAAACATTACCGCCACACCACAACCACTACCATCACCACCATATTGTTACTGACCAAATCCAGTATACTAAATCACCTCATCCAGTCATATAGAGGTGGCCCCAGCTCTACACAGGCTCTATACACCATATACATTACTGTGCAGTTATATCAGGTGACTCACAGGAGACGTCTTTTCTGATCGGAGTTCTTTCCTTTTCATTATCTTCTCCATCCGTCCTGGGCCGTTATGAGAACTTCTCCGAGCCACGAATCCACAGAATCTGCCAGACAGACATATTAGGCTCCACACTCTGACACCATCTCCATCTCTCTACACACTGCACATCTGTACTGTCCCCTTTACACCCTCATTTAGTGGGTAGCCCTGACTCTGTGACCTCCTAATATATGCCCCCCTCTGTGTATTCCCTCTCCCCCTATGTTGCCCCCCCAAATAGATGGCCCCCTCCCTTATAGATGGCCCCCTCTACCCCCTCCCTTATAGATGGCCCCCTCTCTCCTCACCCTCCCTTATGGATGGCCCCCTCTCCCCCCACCCTCCCTTATAGATGGCCCCCTCTCCCCCCACCCTCCCTTATAGATGGTCCCCTTCCCCCCCCCCTCCCTTATAGATGGTCCCCTTCCCCCCCTCCCTTATAGATGGTCCCCTTCCCCCCCCCCTCCCTTATAGATGGTCCCCTTCCCCCCCCCTCCCTTATAGATGGTCCCCTTCCCCCCCCTCCCTTATAGATGGTCCCCTTCCCCCCCCCTCCCTTATAGATGGTCCCCTTCCCCCCCTCCCTTATAGATGGTCCCCTTCCCCCCCTCCCTTATAGATGGTCCCCTTCCCCCCCTCCCTTATAGATGGTCCCCTTCCCCCCCTCCCTTATAGATGGTCCCCTTTCCCCCCCTTTATAGATGGTCCCCTTCCCCCCCTCCCTTATAGATGGTCCCCTTTCCCCCCTTTATAGATGGTCCCCTTCCTCCCTCCCTTATAGATGGTCCCCTTCCCCCCCCTCCCTTATAGATGGTCCCCTTCCCCCCCTCCCTTATAGATGGTCCCCTTCCCCCCCCTCCCTTATAGATGGTCCCCTTTCCCCCCCTTTATAGATGGTCCCCTTCCCCCCCTCCCTTATAGATGGTCCCCTTTCCCCCCCTTTATAGATGGTCCCCTTCCTCCCTCCCTTATAGATGGCCCCCTCCTTCCCCCCCACCCTCATAGATGGTCCCCTCCCCCCCCACCCTCATAGATGGCCCCCCTCTTTTCCCCCACCCTCATAGATGGCCCCTCTTTCCCCCCACCCTCATAGATGGCCCCTCTTTCCCCCACCCTCATAGATTGCTCCTCTTTCCCCCCACCCTCATAAATGGCCCCTCTTTCCCCCCACCCTCATAGATTGCTCCTCTTTCCCCCCACCCTCATAGATGGCCCCCTCTTTCCCCCCACCCTCATAGATGGCCCCCTCTTTCCCCCCACCCTCATAGATGGCCCCCTCTTTCCCCCCACCCTCATAGATGGCCCCCTCCTTTCCCCCCACCCTCATAGATGCCCCCCTCCTTTCCCCCCACCCTCATAGATGCCCCCCTCCTTCCCCCCCACCCTCATAGATGGCCCCCTCTTTCCCCCCACCCTTATAGATGGCCCCCTCTACCCCCTCCCTTATAGATGGCCCCCTCTTCCCCCTCCCTTATAGATGGCCCCCTCTCTCCTCACCCTCCCTTATGGATGGCCCCCTCTCCCCCCACCCTCCCTTATAGATGGCCCCCTCTCCCCCCACCCTCCCTTATAGATGGTCCCCTTCCCCCCCCCCCTCCCTTATAGATGGTCCCCTTCCCCCCCCTCCCTTATAGATGGTCCCCTTCCCCCCCCCCCTCCCTTATAGATGGTCCCCTTCCCCCCCCTCCCTTATAGATGGTCCCCTTCCCCCCCCTCCCTTATAGATGGTCCCCTTCCCCCCCCCCTCCCTTATAGATGGTCCCCTTCCCCCCCTCCCTTATAGATGGTCCCCTTCCCCCCCTCCCTTATAGATGGTCCCCTTCCCCCCCTCCCTTATAGATGGTCCCCTTTCCCCCCCTTTATAGATGGTCCCCTTCCCCCCCTCCCTTATAGATGGTCCCCTTTCCCCCCTTTATAGATGGTCCCCTTCCTCCCTCCCTTATAGATGGTCCCCTTCCCCCCCCTCCCTTATAGATGGTCCCCTTCCCCCCCTCCCTTATAGATGGTCCCCTTCCCCCCCTCCCTTATAGATGGTCCCCTTCCCCCCCTCCCTTATAGATGGTCCCCTTTCCCCCCCTTTATAGATGGTCCCCTTCCCCCCCTCCCTTATAGATGGTCCCCTTTCCCCCCCTTTATAGATGGTCCCCTTCCTCCCTCCCTTATAGATGGCCCCCTCCTTCCCCCCCACCCTCATAGATGGTCCCCTTCCCCCCCCACCCTCATAGATGGCCCCCCTCTTTTCCCCCACCCTCATAGATGGCCCCTCTTTCCCCCCACCCTCATAGATGGCCCCTCTTTCCCCCACCCTCATAGATTGCTCCTCTTTCCCCCCACCCTCATAAATGGCCCCTCTTTCCCCCCACCCTCATAGATTGCTCCTCTTTCCCCCCACCCTCATAGATGGCCCCCTCTTTCCCCCCACCCTCATAGATGGCCCCCTCTTTCCCCCCACCCTCATAGATGGCCCCCTCTTTCCCCCCACCCTCATAGATGGCCCCCTCCTTTCCCCCCACCCTCATAGATGCCCCCCTCCTTTCCCCCCACCCTCATAGATGCCCCCCTCCTTCCCCCCCACCCTCATAGATGGCCCCCTCTTTCCCCCCACCCTCATAGATGGCCCCCTCTTTCCCCCCACCCTCATAGATGGCCCCCTCTTTCCCCCCACCCTCATAGATGGCCCCCTCCTTCCCCCCACCTTCCCCCCACCCTCATAGATGGCCCCTCTTTCCCCCCACCCTCATAGATGGCCCCCTCCTTTCCCCCCACCCTCATAGATGGCCCCCTCCTTTCCCCCCACCCTCATAGATGGCCCCCTCTTTCCCCCCACACTCATAGATGCCCCCTCCTTTCCCCCCACCCTCATAGATGGCCCCCTCCTTTCCCCCCACCCTCATAGATGGCCCCCTCCTTCCCCCCACCCTCATAGATGGCCCCCTCCTTTCCCCCCACCCTCATAGATGGCCCCCCTCCTTTCCCCCCACCCTCATAGATGCCCCCCTCCTTTCCCCCCACCCTCATAGATGCCCCCCTCCTTTCCCCCCACCCGTACAGGCTGATAAAAAAAAAAAAAAACTTAACTCACCTGACATCGCGCTCCCACGTTGATCCTCACTCCTCCTGGTCTGTCCCCGGCTGCTGCGCGGCTGCCGGGGGTGTCGCGTCTTATCCCCGGCAGCGCGCGCATCCCAGAACTCCCTGCGCGCCGGAAACCGGAAGTCAGGGCCCAAGGCGCGCAGGGAGCCCTGGGATGCGCGCGCTGCCGGGGGTAAGACGGAGCCAGACTCTTGTGACCGCAAGCAAAACAATGCTTGCGGTCACAAGAGTGATTGATCGGGGGGCCCCGCGGGCCCCCCTTGTGGCGGGCCCGGTCGCGGCGGCGACCCCCGCGACCACGGTGGCTACGCCACTGGGTGGGCAGCGTATTAATGCAAAAATAATTTTGGGGGGAATACCCCTTTAACACAGAGCTACAGTATATACAGGCCTGGGGTGGGGTGGGGGGGTTCCTGGTCCTGACTACTTCCCTGATGGCCATATCACTGTCATAGCAGCATGTAAGGTATACATATATGCAGAGGAATTGATCAATTGGGATCCTGGGAACAGGACCCCCACCAATCACAGTTCTCATTGGTGGAGCTATAATATCTTTCATGTATAAATAATAAGATGTGAGAACATTGAGCTTCTTGTTGATGGTTTCCAGGTGGTAACAGTCATTAATACTGTATTTTCACTGCATCAAATGCCTAACAATGAGATGACAGCTATTACTCTGTATACATGGATGGAGATTACAGGCGGAGTGTTACCTTATATACTGGGTATACACATTTTCTGCTTCACCAGAATCCTGAATGTCTCCCAGGTAGAGTTCCTGGTCCCAGAGTCCCCCCCTATAGTCACTGCTTATAATACCTGTATGTTCCCTCTCTGATGTAACTGTCTATGTATAATAAACATTGTATTGTATACGGGGGCTGTTCTGTGTTATTGCCTGTGTGTGTACACGCTCCAACACCTGAAAAATAAAAGTAAGTACCCACACACACATACACACCATTGGGCAAACTGTAGCAAATATGCTTGTATTCAGCTGAAGGGATAATCCATGATCAGCACAGGGGGCTGTGGACTTCCAGGAGAATCTTTATTACAAGAAGGTAGAAACTCATTTACTGTCAGCAGGGCATGATGGGGGTTGTAGTTTTGCAATATAGAGTACCACAGATTGGGGGACACAGCCCATCTTAGGGTACTATTACACAGAACGATTATTGGCCGAATTGGTCCTATCTGGCCGATTATCGTTCCGTGTAATAGACACAACGATCAGCCGATTATCGTTGTCATCGGCTGATCGTTAATCTTGGTTCTGACCTATAATTGTCGTCCACCGACCGCGCATCGCTACGTGTAATGGTGGTGCGCCGGCGGCGGCTGACGATTAGCAAAAGAAATTCATTACCTATCCATGGTCCAGGGCTCCTCCTGCTCCTCTTCTCCCTGGGTCCCGCGCACTTCAGCTTCAGAGTGGCCTGTCAGCTAAGACACAGGCCGAGACCGCCGCGGCCAGTGATTGGCTGAGCGGCCTGTCAGCTAAAACAGGCCGTTTTAAAGCTGGAGCGCGCAGGACCCGGAGAGAAGAGGAGCCCTGGACCCGGGATAGGTAATGTATGCCAGTTTAGCAAGGGCTGCAAGGACATCGGCAACGATGTCCCTGCAGCCCTTGTTAAACGATTATCGGGCCGTGTAATAGGCCCAGTAAACGAGCGCCGATCTAGCAGATCGGCGCTCGTTTACTGTTATTATCGGGCCCCCATCGGCCCGTTTAATACCACTCTTAGTCTTCCCCTGGTAACCTCACCTCTCCCAGCTCCTGCTGAGCTCCAATGCTCTGGCCTCTTCTAGTCAGGTCTGGATGCTGTATAGTGTAGGGAGAGCTAATCGCTCTGCTCTGTATTACACAGAAAAAACTGGTGAGTGTCCGGAACACCACAGTCCGCCCAAACTGGCTGTCATTTTATCTGCCACTTAAGAAGAACTGCAGAGTGACAGCTCTGAGACTGTTGCGACCCCTATAACTACGCCACTGTAACAACACCTGCTGTAGCCTCAGCATCTACTTCTGTGAATGAGACAGAGGCGGCAGTACTTCCTACATGGAGTACAGAACCTACTGCTTCCTGCTCTGTACTCAGTGTAGTGCGGGCACCGAACTCAGGATTGGTACAAGATAGGTAATGTATGTACACAGTGACCCCACCAGCAGAATAGTGAGTGCAGCTCTGGAGTATAATACAGGATGTTACTCAGGATTGGTACAAGACAGGTAATGTATGTACACAGTGACCCCACCAGCATAATAGTGAGTGAAGCTCTGGAGTCTAATACAGAATTTAACTCAGTATAGGGGTCTAGCTACAGGCTGATGGGCCCTGGTGCAAAA
Source organism: Dendropsophus ebraccatus (assembly GCF_027789765.1). Lineage (NCBI taxonomy): Eukaryota > Metazoa > Chordata > Amphibia > Anura > Hylidae > Dendropsophus > Dendropsophus ebraccatus. Next base: position 12,592,458 of record NC_091454.1, on the reverse strand, counting down.
CTTTAGCTTGCCCCCCCCCCCCCCCCCCCCCACACACACACACATACACACACCACCCCTCTTGATAAGGGTCAGTCAGAGGCCAAAAAAAGGTTATATCCAATTACTCTAGGTGACTCCCCCTAATGTGATGCTGTGTCCTAATGAACTGTCACTGTCCCCCTCATGTACTGTGCCACTGCCTCAACCTTGTGTATTGTGCCACTGTGTCCCCTCATGTACTATGCCACTGTCCCCTATATTTAAAGAAGTCCGGCAGAGGGGCAAAAAACCTTTATGGATAGCGGGTGGGAGGAAATTAAAAATCACAATATTCACCTGTCCCTAGGCCTGATGTCCTCTTCTCCTGATTTCCAGGTACATCACGACCCGGTTTCAACCTCACAAATGGGTGGGATTTAGTCCACTGAGCCAATCAGTGACTGCAGCCATGTTCCGCTCATGTCAAATGGGTTGTGATGTAGCCAGAGAGGAGCTAAGAAGACAGCAGATGGGGGTCCAAAAGTGGGGAGCAACCATGCGGGACAGGTGAATATGACTTCTTTTTTATGTTCCCCCAGCTCAGAATAATTTTTTTACCCCGCGCCAGACTTCTTTTTTTAATGGACTGTACTATGTCATTCCCTAATCATTGTTTCCCAACCTTTGACTCTCCAGCTGGAAAACTACAACTCCCATCATGAACTGCCAGCAGGACATGAAGGGGGATGTAGTGCTTCAACCTGGAAAGCTACAGGCTGCAAAACTACAACCCCCACCATGAACTGTTAGCAGGGCATGACGAGGTAGTAGTTCTAGGGATAATCTCACCTGTCCAGGTTCCTGCTCTTCTCTGGGGCTCTGGTCTCTTCTGGTCAGGTCTGGCTGCTGTGTATGGTGTATGGGGGCTGCTCACCTTGCTCCTCATTAGGCTCTGTTCACACGGAGAAAAACTGTCGGAATTCCGAATTCCGCCAACCTCCCTGTCATAATGACAGTCTATGGGAGATTAGTACGCCTCCTCTCTCCACGTTTCTCAGCACTGCTCAGTACAGTTCTCCCAAACCGGCTGTCATTATCACAGCTGATTCAGGAGAACTGCATAGTGGCAGGAAGCATAGCAACTACTGCAAGCTCTATAGCTACGCCACTGACTCCGTAAGCAATGTATATACACAGTGACCCGACCAGCAGAATAGTGATGCAGCTCTGGAGTATAATACAGGATGTAACTCAGGATCAGTAATGTAATGTATGTACACAGTGACCCCACCAGCAGTATAGTGAGTGCAGCTCTGGGGTATAATACAGGATGCAACTCAGGGTCAGTAATGTAATGTATGTACACAGTGACCCCACCAGCAGAATAGTGAGTGCAGCTCTGGAGTATAATACAGGATGTAACTCAGGATCAGTAATGTGTGTACACAGTGACCCCACCAGCAGAATAGTGAGTGCAGCTCTGGAGTATAAAACAGGATGTAACTCAGGATCAGTAATGTATGTACACAGTGACCCCACCAGCAGAATAGTGAGTGCAGCCCTGGAGAACAATAATGGATGTCGACCTGTTGTTGCATTCAAAATAAAAGTAGTTGGAATGGAGATCAGCAGTCACACCCCTACAATCTCACAAGATAAGTCAATTTAAAATTCACAATTCCACCTTTAAAAATTACTAAAATGACCGTATGGCTTCTTACAGTATATCAGATGTCTCGCTGCAAACAGTTAATGTACAAGTAGAACGTAAAAGATATAATATATGTAATGAATACACCTTATAAGTTCTACACAGCAGTAATCTACATCTATAACACCCCGGCACCTTCATGTATGTTCCCATTACAATACTACAAGCAGATGTCCCCGTAGTGCAGAGCTCAGAGAACCATGGCCGATCGAAGAGCCTGCAGATTGCGCTCCTTAAGATACTGCTGTAAATCCTCGTCCTTCCGAGACTCCTGCTCGGCCTGCTGATAGAAGTCCTGTAGTCTCTTGGAGACTTTTTGCTTGGATCTTTCCTGCAGTTGTTGGTTTCTTCTCCGCTCCTGGAGATCCGACTCTTCTCGCCTTTGTCGTGTAACCATCTGGTCGTAGATCCGATCCTGGGACCACAAAGACGTTTGTAAAATGTATAAAAGAATCCCTTAACCCCTTCAGTTTTTTCCTCCTCACATGCTAACGGCCATAACTTTTCCATCTACAGAGCCATACTGAGGCTTGTTTTTTACTGGACCAACTGTACTTTGTAATAATAACATTTTACCTTAAAGGGGGCGAAAATCTTTTTCTTTCAAATCATCGGGTGTCAGAGCTTTATATAGATTTGTAATTTACTTTGATTAAAAATTTCCAGTCTTCCTGTATTTATCCACTGCTGTATGTCCTGCAGGAAGTGGTGTTTTCTTTCCAGTCTGACACTGCTCTCTCCTGCCATCTCTGTCCATTTCAGGAACTGTCCAGAGCAGCAGCAAATCCCCATAGAAATCCTCTCCTGCTCTCCAGACTGGAAAGAATACACCACTTCCGGAAGGACATCCAGCAGCTGATAAGTACTGGAGATTTTTAAATAGAAGTAAATAACAAATCTATATAACTTTCTGAAACCAGTCGATTTGAAAGGAAAAAAAATCTCTGTAGTACCGCTTTAATGTATTCTGCAAAGGCAGGAAAAAAAAATATTAAATTTAAAAAAAACAACAACAAGAAAACAGCAATTTAGGACATTTGGGAGGCAGTTGTTTTTAAGCCAGTAAAACAGACATGTTGGAAGTATAACTCAAGTCAGGACGATTACCATGATACGCAATATGTTTTCACTATGCCAAGCTCCGAGCTGCCATAGATTCTCCTAAATCCACTACGCTGGACTTATAAAGAGGCGACGGGAAAATTTTAAACTAGCTGTGCCTAAAAAAACTGCACATTAGTAAATGTGCCCCGATATTTAAAAAATTCAGACATCTCCGTACGTAGCAAAACCAAGCTTTGTTGTTGTTGTTGTTTAGATTTTTTTTATATGAAATGTTTTATTATGGGAGTTTTTTTTTTTTTTTTTTAAAGTAACTTTTTAGTCTCCCCTTATTATAGCATGCGCCGCTATAACGGAAGATGGGTGTGCTACCAAACCCTGTCGGCAGAGACACTTCGGCAGTTCTGTAAATTACAAAAGAAGCCATTTCTACCATCTATTGAGTATAATAGCTTCATGTGGTCTGCAGACTACCAATGGCCACACTAACCAATGTAAAGGCTAAAGGATACTGGAAGGAAAAGCCTATAAGCCCTCGGGACATTTAAGATATTTCAATAATAATGTAAAGGTTCTTGTAGTACTCACCCTATGCTGTTCTTCTTTCTCCTGCTGTTTTTGGATTTTCTCCCTGTCTAGATTCTCTCGCTGCTGACGAAGGTCACTCCAGAACTGAAGCTTCTGATCCTCTTTCCTCCTCTCCTTCCTCAAGTTTTCATCATTCTTGCGGCTCCTCTCTTCTGCTGCAGCTCTGCGGGATTCTGCTTGCTGAGCCTCCAATCCCTCCTCATCTTGTCTCCTCTCCAAGTCAAGCAAGATTCTCTGCTGGGACCGAAGCCTGAAATGCGACCAGTTATAGTAGTCATATTCTTGTATATAGGAGCAGTATTATAGCAGTTATATTACTCTATATAGGGCACAGTATTATAGTAGTTATATTCCTGTATATAGGAGCAGTATTATAGTAGTTATATTCCTGTATATAGGAGCAGTATTATAGCAGTTATATTCCTGTATATAGGAGCAGTATTATAGTAGTTATATTCCTGTATATTGGAGCAGTATTATAGTAGTTATATTCCTGTATATTGGAGCAGTATTATAGTAGTTATATTACTGTATATAGGAGCAATATTATAGTAGTTATATTCCTGTATATAGGAGCAGTATTATAGTAGTTATATTCCTGTATATAGGAGCAGTATTATAGTAGTTATATTCTTGTATATAGGGAGCAGTATTATAGTAGTTATATTCTTGTATATAGGAGCAGTATTATAGTAGTTATATTCCTGTATATAGGGGCAGTATTATAGTAGTTATATCCCTGTATATAGGAGCAGTATTATAGTAGTTATATTCCTGTATATACGGGGCAGTATTATAGTAGTTATATTCCTGTATATTGGAGCAGTATTATAGTAGTTATATTCCTGTATATAGGAGCAGTATTATAGTAGTTATTGCGAAGGGAAGACACAGCTAACCCGCACCACCAGACAATAATCCAGTATCAATGGGCCCACGGATGTGAGTATGCAGGATACACCGCGGTGTGTTCGGCTGAGCACCGGGGGTGCAGGACGATAAGGCAGGAGTACGCTGTGTGTAAGGTAGACGAAAACAGCACTCACCCGGTATCAAACAGCTCACTTTATTCCATAGACCGCGGGTAGCAGGGAGGGAGAGGTAAGGACGCGCATCCTTACCTCTCCCTCCCTGCTACCCGCGTTCTATGGAATAAAGTGAGCTGTTTGATACCGGGTGAGTGCTGTTTTCGTCTACCTTACACACATTATAGTAGTTATATTCCTGTATATAGGGGCAGTATTATAGTAGTTATATTCCTGTATATAGGAGCAGTATTATAGTAGTTATATTGCTGTATATAGGGGCAGTATTATAGTAGATATATTCCTGTATATAGGAGCAGTATTATAGTTGTTATATTCCTGTATATAGGAGCAGTATTATAGTAGTTATGCGGTTCAGGGAAGAAACAGAGTGCTGCACCTCACACCTATGGCTGATACTAGTGCCGCTAGGCTAAAATAAAAAACACATCAGAATTTTGTGTATGAATTGATCAAGCCATACTGCCCCATGTACCTCGTGCCGGTATCTGATACACATGGGTCCCTACACTAAGTCCACACCGTGCCAGTCAGTGGCCACCAACCCCGCAGGCGTGCACAGCCAGGGAACGGGGGCCATGGGACGGCCCTGCGACCCCCATGCCACAGGACCAGACCCAAAAACACCACACCAGAACCCGGCCAGCACCGCCGGCGGAGAAGGTCGCCCACAAACAGCACAAGTCTGAATAAGGCATTACACTCACCATAGCTGCAGCAAACAGAATGGGAAAAAACAGTAGTTATATTCTTGTATATAGGAGCAGTATTATAGTAGTTATATTCTTGTATATAGGAGCAGTATTATAGTAGTTATACTCTTGTATATAGGAACAGTATTATAGTAGTTATATCCTTGTATATAGGAGCAGTATTATAGTAGTTATATTCTTGTATATAGGAACAGTATTATAGTAGTTATATTCCTGTATATAGGGGGCAGTATTATAGTAGTTATATTCTTGTATATAGGAGCAGTATTATAGTAGTTATATTCTTGTATATAGGGGCAGTATTATAGTAGATATATTCCTGTATATAGTAGCAGTATTATAGTAGTTATATTCTTGTATATAGGGGCAGTATTATAGTAGTTATATTCTTATATATAGGGGCAGTATTATAGTAGTTATATTCTTGTATATAGGAGCAGTATTATAGTAGTTATAGTCTATAGTCTAGTGTATAGGGGCAGTATATTGGCATTATAGAATTGTGAACATTCAAAAAGTAGAGAGAATTGAGTTTAAACATTTATATAGAAATTCTATACCGTCTGGTATCCTGAAGCGTCAGCTCCTTCTCCTCCAGTTCACGGATCTTCTCTTCCTTTCTCATCTGTCTCTCCTCCATTCTCATCCTCTGCAGTTCTGCTACTTCCATTCCCTTTTGTTCTCTCAGCTCCTGATCTCTTCTCATTTTAGCTTCATAATTCTAATTAGATGAAACATATGCAACGCTGAGATTTGAGGGGGCTGAGCTGGACCTTATCTTAAAAAGTTCCTCTAAATTTCCTTGACATATCATCACTATGTGTACCTGTCGCTTTCACTTACAAGTTTCAGGGGAGCAGAACGCGGCCTCCGCTCCAGAATGATGGATTCCATAGCCATGCGATCTTCTTTCATTGCCTTTTCAATGTGCTGCAAAGTTTTCTGGAGATGGGTCATATTGCCGAGAGTTGAAGTTGTGGGTTTATAGGGTGAAACCACTGACCCCCCTTAAGGAATATAACAAAGTAATAATTAATAATAATAATAGTAATATTTATTTGTATAGCGCCAACAGATTCACAGCATTTTTTTCCCACGATACCAGGGTTACATTACTCATACACATTACAGAATTAAAAGAATTCTGTAATGTGGAGTGAGAGACCTACTCGCAAGAGCTCACAGACTAGGAGGACTGGGGGTGACACAAGGGGCAGTAAGAGCTTTATTTATGCTAATGGTCCGGCCATTGTATATAGAGTCGGAAAGTGCCTATAGGTGTTGGGTTAGCCAATATCTGGGTACAGGTACAGAGTGTTTTAGGGCACATGTCAAACTGTGAGTGTTGGGAAGGAGTCCGAGGTCTTTGGGAAAAGCATCCAGAGAACTGGTGCAGCACGAGAGAAGTCTTGGAGGCTGGAGTGAGAGATTCTGTTTATGGAAGATGTGTGAGATAACACGGTATTATACAGTCTATAACTATATGACAGAAGCAACAACAGAGGTATTTGATCCAGCACTCCCAAACGTGTAGAATAACTAATAAAACATAACTTTTAATATATCCAGGTAAAAATCTTTTCTAAAACCAACGCGTTTCGCGCAGCTGCGCTTAATCATGGATCAGGGTGACAGTGAGAGTCTGAGCTGTGTCAGTGGTAAGAAATGGGCAAATTCTGGAAATGTTTGTGAGATGTAGGTGACAAGAGTGTGCAAGAGCTTGGATATAGGGAGCAAAAGAGGGCAGAGTCTATTATAACCCCCAGACATCAAGCTTGATGGACAGGAGTGATGCTAGTACCACAGACTGAGAGTGAGATGGCAGGTTGAGGTTGGTTAGAGGGGATGGGGGTGGGGGGGAATATGAGAAGTTCTGTTTTAGAAAAATTAAGTTTTAGAAATAGAGAGGTCATAATATTAGAGAGCGGATAGACAGTCACTGGAGTTTTGTAAGAATGAAGGGGTGATGTCCTGGGAAGAGGTATATAACTGGGTGTCATCTGCGTAGAGACGGTATTAAAGGTCAAACCTGCTGATGGTTTGTCCGATGGGGGCTGTATAGCGGGAGAAGAGGAGGAAGAACCCAGGACTGATCCCCGGGGAACTCCAACAGTAAGAGGTAGGGGACAGGAAGTAGAGCCAGAGAAGAATACACTAAAGAGCAGTCAGAGTTAGGCTAGGTTCACACTGCGTTTTCAGCATCCGTTTAACGGATCCGTCTTTTTTAACGTCCAGAAAAATAGGGTCAGCAACGTTTTTTGGTCCGCCAAAAAAAACGGATCAGTTTTTTTTTATAATGGAAGTCAATGGAAAAACGGATGCACACAAATGAATCCGTTTTTTGCAATCCATTTTTCAAGCGTTTTTTGCAAAAAACGGATGCGTTAAACGGATGCTGAAAACGCAGTGTGAACCTAGCCTTAGGAAGAAAACCAGGAGAAAGCAGAGTCCTTGAGGCCAAGAGAGCGGAGCATGGAGGGGAGGAGTTAATGGTCTACGATGTCAAACGCTGCTGAGAGATCTAAGAGAATCAGCAAGGAGTACACTTGGCCTTTAAGAAATAATTATACACCTAGAGAGAGCCATCATACACTATTCCATTATATCATATACTATTCCCCCTTAGTAGGATAGGCTTGCTGTGTAAAGGGGGATCCCTCATTCGAATCCTCAATGAAGAAGACAGGAGGGCCAAGATGTCCATGTAATACAAGGACTGCCCACAGAAGACTTATTTTCATAAAGAAGAGAACTTTTTAACCAACATTTTTTGTGTTTTTAAATTAGTGGTCGTACCTTTTAAATTTCTTTTTTTTTTTTGTTTAGCATAAGAAACATTTAGATTCGATTAGCTCTATTTTTTGCTTTGAGAAGGGGACCAGGTAATGGTGAGCACTGAGGACCAAGAGCCATTGGAATAGCAGTGGCAGGGTATCATGGTAAGGTGAGTACTGATTTGTTTAAAATTTGTTAAATGGTGGACAACCACTTCCAGGACTAAAGGTAGTAAAGCAGATCTTCATGATTACCTTCTCTAATTTTATTAAAAGATGTGTCCTGAGAACTGATGATTTTCTCAGTCTGAGTGTTTCTACTACGGAGGAGAAATTCCTTCTAAAAGAAAAAGGAGAAAGTTATTAGTCACAATCAAAGAGGAAAGATCTTCTGTACCCTTTTCTGTTGAATATTCTCATTTACAGGCCGATCATAGTCATCGACCATCCATGTCATGGGGTAAAAAACATTGGGGGAGATTTATCAAACTGGTGTAAAAGTAGAACTGGCTCAGTTGCCCCTAGCAACCAATCAGATTCCACCTTTCATTTTTTAAAGAATCTGTGAGGAATGAAAGGTGGAATCTGATTGGTTGCTAGGGGCAACTAAGACAATTCTACTTACACTACACTAGTTTGATAAGTCCCCCCCCAATCTTTCAGAGCCAGTGACGTATCTATAGGGGCTGCAGTGGTCGCAGTTGCCCCATAAATCACCACATTAAACTTGACTTCTTATGCCTGACCTGCTAAAATTCAGTCCTAATGCTCAGCAGTATAAGGTCGTCTGTGCGGCAGCACTGACGGGAGCAGAGGTGTCAAACCATGTTAAAGGAGTAGCCATAAAACAAGAGGCTGCAAAGACAGGAGCAGAGCAGATAAGAACAGTGTTTCCTCCCATTCCTCTAAATTTGGTATCCCCATATGCTAGTCAGTGGGCCGGCACTTAGCTGCTCACCGATTCTGGAAAAAGGCGGGGGAGTCCCTAGGTACCAGGGAGCTCTTGTCTGATCCTAAGCTTTCCCATGGTTCCTACTGAATGTATAACATTGTCATCTATAGGTGTAAACCCGCGAGACTCGCCTGGATGTCATTATCCTATATTTTTGAACAGCAAATAGAGTAGAAAACTGAGGGCACTCACCGAACAGTTGCAATGTTCTTTATTCCAAAAAATGCAGTTTAAATTTCACTGAAGCATTTCACTCTTCAGCAGACGTCAAACCACATCACAGTATAGACATCGACATGATGGCCATTTCATGCGCATGCGCGCTTCATCAGGTGATCTGATGGAGCGCGCATGCGCGTGAAATGGCCATCATGTCGATACTGTGATGTGGTTTGCCATCTGCTGAAGAGTGAAATGCTTCACTGAAATTTTAACTGCTTTTTTTGGAATAAAGCACATTGCTACTGATCGGTGAGTGCCATCAGCTTTCTATTCTATTTGCTGTTTAGACATAAGGACTCTGTCGTGAGGAGCACCTCCATTGCAACGCGGCATAGCCCGCACTGTATGTCCAACTGCCTGCACGCAGTGCCGGTGATCTCCTAAATAATTTTGTACATCCAAAATTTTTTTACTATATCCCATCCCCCCATCGAGAATGTATTTTATCCATTGAATTAGAAGACATCCGAAACATACATGTCTGCCCTTCTGGTGGCCTTCCTGCTCCCGTACGCTTCTCTTCTGAGGTTTGGCTTTCTCTTTGACAGTTTCTATGTCTTTTCTTGTTACTTTCTCCACTTTCTTAGAAGATTTGTCTTCACTTGCCGTGATTCGGCTAATGTGGTTCAGCGAATTCCTCAGGGCAACCCACAACTCCTCAGGCACCTGACATTTTTGGCAAAAACCAGTACTGGGCCCACAGTATAGACACGTATGAGACTCCGGGGCACTAGATTTGGATTCTTTGTAATATTCTTGTTTCTCATTGATGTCCATAAAGGGGAAACTGGTGCAGGATTCTATCAGCTTTTTCCGGGTTTCGGGAGGAATAAAGAGCTCCAGGGTGATGCGGTCACTTAAGCTGTGAGGGATCCATATGGCCAGTCCGGGAGGAACCTGCTTGGTCTTCCCATTCCAAAAAGTCACCAGGACTCCGGTGCTGTCAAGAGCTGATACAGAAGGGGGTATAATCATTATACATAGTCAATAGCAAACCATAAACATATAGATAGAACATATAGAGGATATAACTCAGGATCAGTACAGGATCAGTAATGTATATACACAGTGACCCCACCAGCAGAATAGTGAGTGCAGCTCTGGAGTATAATACAGGATGTAACTTAGCATCAGTACAACAAGCTACTTTAATGTAAATGTAAGTAATTGTAGAGGAGATTTTGGCCATTGACCAGTATCATTATACCTGAGCCCCGCTCTCGGTTTTCTGCTCCCTGCAGCACAGCACCAGGTCCATACTGCTCCATTTTTGCATCCACTGGTGCTAGAACATGGTCTCCGGGAACGAGAGGTCTCCATCTTGCATCTTCATAGTGGATGATATCGCAGACGGGTGTCTCCTGCATACGGAACTGACCTTTGCCCTTCAGTGAGCGACATTTCTCAAACTCCACAAGGAATCGGTCGCTGGATCCCTGACGTGATGACAAAACCAGACACAGTCACTGGCTTAGTGAGCATGAGGTGTAACTGGAAGACTTCTACCCTACTGCTACTTACCTCCACCTCACGGGCAATGTGCCCCATGTAGTAAAGTCCATCAGTGTCTCTTCGGGCCAGGACCCTTGACCCTCTCAACAAACTCAATGCCTCTGGTGCCAGCTGCACATGGCTTACACTCAATGGGGAAGGTTCTTTAGGATGAACACAACAGCTGACTGGTTCCCGCCTAGAAAGAAGACACTCGTAGGGAAATCTGAAGGTGATATGACTAAACTGGGCCTAGAGGAGATTTATTAGACATGGTGTAAAGTGAAACTGGCTCAGTTGCCCCTAGCAACCAATCAGATTCCACCTTTCATTCCTCACAAATTCTTTGGAAAATGAAAGGTGGAATCTGATTGGTTGCTAGGGGCAACTGAGCCAGTTTCACTTTACACCATGTCTGATAAATCTCCCCCATTGGGCCCAAACCCCAAGGCATTCTTAGTATGGGATTGTAACAGCTTCTTCTTTAGGTATGAGGGGTGACCCAGCAACTGGTGCACATATATGGAGAATACTATAGGGGATAGGGGGGTGATACCTACTGAGGTTCAGAGGAGACAACTGTGGAGAACGTGCAGCATGACGAGGAGGAGGAGGAGGATGGATAATAAAGACTGGGTCTCTGATAACCATTAATCCTGGCCTGTAAAGGATTTATAGAATTTACAAAATTGCAGATGAAAGAGGATCACTCTCCTGTGTGGTGTAGTATATAGAGGAGGTGTCCTGTGTGGTGTAGTATAGAGGATGTGTCCTGTGTGGTGTAGTATAGAGGAGGTGTCCTGTGTGGTGTAGTATAGAGGAGGTGTCCTGTGTGGTGTAGTATAGAGGAGGTGTCCTGTGTGGTGTAGTATAGAGGATGGTGTAGTATAGAGGATGTGTCCTGTGTGGTGTAGTATAGAGGAGGTGTCCTGTGTGGTGTAGTATAGAGGATGTGTCCTGTGTGGTGTAGTATAGAGGATGTGTCCTGTGTGGTGTAGTATAGAGGATGTGTCCTGTGTGGTGTAGTATAGAGGAGGTGTCCTGTATGGTGTAGTATAGAGGATGGTGTAGTATAGAGGATGTGTCCTGTGTGGTGTAGTATAGAGAAGGTGTCCTGTGTGGTGTAGTATAGAGGAGGTGTCCTGTGTGGTGTAGTATAGAGGAGGTGTCCTGTATGGTGTAGTATAGAGGATGGTGTAGTATAGAGGAGGCGTCCTGTGTGGTGTAGTATAGAGGAGGCGTCCTGTGTGGTGTAGTATAGAGGATGTGTCCTGTGTGGTGTAGTATAGAGGAGGTGTCCTGTGTGGTGTGGTGTAGTATAGAGGAGGTGTCCTGTGTGGGGTACTATAGAGGAGATGTCCTGTGTGGTGTAGTACAGAGGATGTGTCGGCTCCGCTGTGTGGTGTAGTATAGAGGATGTGTCCTGTGTGGTGTAGTATAGAGGATGTGTCCTGTGGTGTGTAGTATAGAGGATGTGTCCTGTGTGGTGTAGTATAGAGGATGTGTCCTGTGGTGTGTAGTATAGAGGATGTGTCCTGTGTGGTGCAGCATAGAGGATGTGCAGTGTAGTATAGAGTAGGTGTCCTGTGTGGTGTAGTATATAGAGGATGTGTCCTGTGTGGTGTAGTATAGAGGAGGTGTCCTGTGTGGTGTAGTATAGAGGTGGTGTCCTGTGTGGTGTAGTATAGAGGATGTGTCCTGTGTGGTGTAGTATATAGAGGATGTGTCCTGTGTGGTGTGGTGTAGTATAGAGGAGGTGTCCTGTGTGGTGTAGTATAGAGGATGTGTCCTGTGTGGTGTAGTATAGAGAAGGTGTCCTGTGTGGTGTGGTGTAGTATAGAGGAGGTGTCCTGTGTGGTGTAGTATAGAGGAGGTGTCCTGTGTGGTCTAGTATAGAGCAGGTGTCCTGTGTGGTGTAGTATAGAGGATGTGTCCTGTGTGGTGTAGTATAGAGGAGGTGTCCTGTGTGGTGTGGTGTAGTATAGAGGAGGTGTCCTGTGTGTTGTAGTATAGAGGAGGTGTCCTGTGTGGTGTTGTATAAAGGATGTGTCCTGTGTGGTGTAGTATAGAGGAGGTGTCCTGTGTGGTGTGGTGTAGAGGAGGTGTCCTGTGTGGTATAGTATAGAGGAGGTGTCCTGTGTGGTGTAGTATATAGAGGATGTGTCCTGTGTGGTGTAGTATAGCGGATGATGTGTCCTGTGTGGTGTGGTATAGAGGAGGTGTCCTGTGTGGTGTAGTATAGAGGAGGTGTCCTGTGTGGTGTGGTGTAGTATAGAGGAGGTGTCCTGTGTGGTGTAGTATAGAGCAGGTGTCCTGTGTGGTGTAGTATAGAGGAGGTGTCCTGTGTGGTGTAGTATAGAGGAGGTGTCCTGTGTGGTGTAGTATAGAGGAGGTGTCCTGTGTGGTGTAGTATAGAGGAGGTGTCCTGTGTGGTGCAGTATAGAGGAGGTGTCCTGTGTGGTGTAGTATAGAGGAGGTGTCCTGTGTGGTGTAGTATAGAGGAGGTGTCCTGTGTGGTGCAGTATAGAGGAGGTGTCCTGTGTGGTGTAGTATAAAGGAGGTGTCCTGTGTGGTGTAGTATAGAGGAGGTGTCCTGTGTGGTGTAGTATAGCGGATGATGTGTCCTGTGTGGTGTAGTATAGAGGAGGTGTCCTGTGTGGTGTAGTATAGAGGAGGTGTCCTGTGTGGTGTAGTATAGAGGAGGTGTCCTGTGTGGTGCAGTATAGAGGAGGTGTCCTGTGTGGTGTAGTATAGAGGAGGTGTCCTGTGTGGTGTAGTATAGCGGATGATGTGTCCTGTGTGGTGTAGTATAGAGGAGGTGTCCTGTGTGGTGCAGTATAGAGGAGGTGTCCTGTGTGGTGTAGTAAAAAGGATCTGTCAGCTCTGCTATGTGGTGTAGTAGAGAGGATCTGCTCACAATGTCCCATCTATGGAGATTTTACACCACTTACGTTACTGGAAGATCCGAGGGGCTTGAGGTTAATGGTGCGGAAGGCCCCGTCCCTGTCCCCCTCCTGCGGCTCCTCCACCAGGTACACCACATTCACAGAGCAGCTGTTCTCATCTCTGGCAAGAAAGTTGTAGATATCCTGTAGAATCCGGGGCGGCAGAGCGTCCATCACCAAGTACACCGCCTGACATGATGGATCCTCCAATGCCGCAGCCAAGGCCTCCGTGGGGTCGGCACCAGCATCGCAGCCAAGCGTCCGGATCCAAGAGACGGCCTGACTGACGGTCTCTGGGGTCCACGTCACCGCGCGGTCACACCACTTGTAGATCTGACAGGAAATAGTTTAGATACGCTTAGATACTCACCTACACCCCAGTGACTACAGTTTCCTATAGGGGGACGTCTATGGTCTCGTACCTCCTCAGAGAAGACGATGATATTGAACGATGACGCCCCCAAGCTGCGGAGCGCGTTGTAGAGAGCGTCCGAGACGTAATCCTTCAGGAGCCTCAACTTCACGGGGTCTCCATCCAATGTGCCCACCACGAAGGTCACAGAGACGGTGCGGCCCCCGGGACACCGAGAGCAGAAGCAGCTGGGATGGTGGAGAGTGGACATGGCGCTCGTCTCCTGGAGGGAGGATATAGGAGCCCGTCATGTATCACCCATCATGTATACGTGTTACTAAGGGGGAAGGAAAACAGCAACGCACAACAGGCTCCTCCATTCTGCCTCAGTACATAGAGATCAGGATCACACCGTGTGGATATTTGGATGCCGTATCCAGGACACGTGTGTTTGCTCTGATCTACGTCGCCCTATAGTGGTGGAAAAGAGAACTGCAAGACCTGGTCACTGGGTAATATCAGGGTGTGCTGTGTATACTCCCTCAGGACAGTGTTCACCAATCTGTGGTAAAACTACAACTCCCATCATGCCCTTATATCAACAACAGTGTTCTCCAACCTGAGGCACTCCACCTGTTGCCAAACTACAACTCCCATCATGCCCTGACATCCATTGCCATTTATACCATCTACAACAGTGCTCTGCATCCTGTTGTGAAACTACAACTCCCATTATGCCCTGACATCTTTCATCCATCTTGACCAATTACAAGTGTTCCCCAACCTGAGGCACCCCACCTGTTGCCAAACTGCAACAACTCCCATCATGCCCTGACATCCTTCATCCATCTTGACCATGTATCACAGCGTTCCTCATTCTGTCACACTCCATCTGTAGTAAAACTACAACTCCCATCATGCCCTGACGTCATTTGACCATCTGTACCATCAACCACAGTGTTCCTTATGCTTTCCCACTACTCCTGTCGAGAAACTACAACTCCCATCATGCCCTGAAATCTGTCGGTCATCTATACCATCTACAACAGTGTTCTACATCCTGTTGCAAAACTACAGCTCCCATCATGTCCTTATATACGGCAACCATCTCTACCATCTACCACTGTGTTCCTTATGCTTTCCCACGCCTCCTGTTGTGAAACTAAGACCCCCATCATGCCCTGACATCTGTCAGCCATGTCTACCATTTAAAACTGTCCCTCATCCAGTCGCATTTCAACTGTTGTGAGACTACAACTCCCATCATGCCCTGACATCCCTCATCCATCTCTACTATCTACAACAGTGTTCCTCATCCTGTGGTACTCCACCTGTTGCCAAACTACGACTCCCATCATGCCCTGACAACCTTCAGCCACCAGTTTCGACTTCCAATACAACGTATGTTTAGCATAAATCACGGCCGTTGCTGCAAATTGCAAAAACGGCCGTGATTTATGCTAAACATACATTGTGTGAACATAGCCTTAGGCTGCGTTCACACTGCATTTTGTGCCACTGATGTCTGATGGTTTTGGCCATTCGACCATGATGGGAATTGTAGTCCTACAACACCTGGAGGGCTGCAGGTTTGTGTAACGCGAGATCAGAGACGTTGCAGACGTTGTGGACACTACGAGGCCTCTTTGACCCTTCCAGATGACGTTTTTACACCGAAACACGACCACTCCTGCTATCTGTACGGCAAACGCTATAGAACCATGTCAGCAGTTTGCTATGTAGATTCCAGGTGACTGTTTCCCTTTAAATGAGTGACTGACTGCAGGAACCTCCAACCATCAGCTGCGGAGGAGCCTTGCAGTAAGTGTTCAGTGACCCTGCAGCGCCTCCACAGGTGAAATAAGGCATTACACACAGTGCATGGAGATGTAGGTCCTGGGGGAAGGTCACTCTTTGTAATGTATCAGCTGGGAGGACTACCCCTTGTATTAGTTACTCTCTAAGGGCCCTTAGGGACAATTATTGTGCGAAAAATCGTTATATCGTTTAAATTTAAATGATAATCGTTCTGTGTAATTGCAGGCGCCGATCGAAAAATTGTTTGTGTGTCGTTGATTTAGGGCCGATGGGGCCCGATAAATGAGCGCAGATCTGTTAGATTGGCGCTTGTTTACTGGGCCTATTCCACTGCCCGATTATTGTTAAACAAGGGCGTTACCGATGTCCTTGCAGCCCTAGCTTAAAGGGGTACTCCAGCAGGGGGGCACTTTTTTACTGGGACCGGGGAGGAGGTGGGCGAGAAAAAAGACGTCCACTCACCTCCCCGGTTCCAGCGGCGGTTACCGCATCGCGGCACTCTGGTGCCCGGTTCTCAGTCGCTTCCGGGTGTCTGACGCGGGCCCGAGACATGACGTCTCAGGTCCGCTCAGCCTCTCAGTGAAGGAGGCGGGATCCGTTTCAAGTCCGCTTAGATCCCGCCTCCTTCACTGAGTGGCTGAGCCGACCTGAGACGTGACGTCTCGGGCCTGCGTCAGACACTCGGAAGCGGCCGGGCACCGGAGCGCTGCGATGCGGGACCCGCCGATGGAACCGGGGAGGTGAGTGGACGTCTTTTTCTTCGGCCACCTCCTCCCCGGTCCCAGTAAAAAAGTGCCCCCACACTGGAGTACCCCTTTAACTAGTATACATTACCTATGCATGGTGCAGGGCTCCTCTTCTCCTGCTTCTCCCGGGTCCCGCGCGCTTCTCCAGCGTCAGGGCGGCCTGTCTCAGCTGACAGGCCACTCAGTCAATTACTGGCCGGGACCGCCGTGGCCAATGATTGGCTGAGGGGCCTGTCAGCTGAGACGCTGGAGCGCGCAGGACCTGGGGAGAAGCGGACCACAAGAGGGGCCCTGCACCCTACATAGGTAATGTATATCGCTAGGCGCCAGCCGCGCACCGCTATTCCACGTAGCGGTGTGCGTTCGGCGCCCGACAAATGTCGGTCCAAACCTATATCAACGATCATCGGCTGATCGTTGTCTCTATTCCACGGATTCCATTAATCGTTCGCTGTAATTCCGCATTTGTTCACTAATTGTTCAGTGTAATGCTGCGTTTACACGGAACGATTACCGTTCGAATCTTTGCAATAACGTTCGCATTTTAGCGATAATCATTCCGTGTAAACACAGCAAACGATCAACCGACGAGCGAGAAATCGTTCATTTTGATGTCTCAACATGTTCTCAAATCGTCGTTCGCTAAAAATTCGCAGATCGCTTCGAGTAAACCGTCTTTCAAAGATTCACCCTATGTGTGAGATGGGCTTAAGCGATCTTGAAAGCAATCGCAATAACGATCTCACGATTTTTTATTTTATTTGTCTAAACACCGATCGTTATAAAAACCAAATCGTTACTTCAAAATCGTTAAACGATCGATTGGGCGAATTATCGCTCCGTGTAAACGCAGCATTATGGTCCTTTTACACGGAACGATTATCGTTCGTTTTTGCACGATAATCGTACCTTGTAAACGCTGCGAACGAGCGAGAAATCGTTCATTTTGAGTTTCCAACGTGTTCTCAAATCATCGTTGATCGTTCGCAAAAACTTCGCAGATCGCTCAGTGTAAACAGTCATTCAACGATTGGTACTCTTACACGCAGCGATAATTGGCCCGAGCACACGATTAACGATTTTGAATGAACAATGTTTTTTTTATAATGATCAGCGTTTAGACGGAACGATACATCGTACGGAAAAATCGTTATGCGATCGCTTAAGCCTATCTCACACATAGGTAAAATCGTTGAATGACTGTTTACACTGAACGATCTGCGAAGTTTTTGCGAACGATCAACGATGATTTGAGAACTCGCTGAAAGATCAAAATGAACGATTTCTCGCTCGTCGCTTGATCGTTCGCTGCGTTTAAGGAACGATTATCGCTCAAATGTGACCGTTATCGTGCAAAAACGAACGGTAAACGTTCCGTGTAAAAGGACCATAACTCAGGGTTGTGAACCTTGGCTCTCCAAAACTACAACTCCCATCATGCCTGGACAGCCAAAGCTTTAGCTTTGGCTGTCCAGGCATGATGGGAGTTGTAGTTTTGCAACAGCTGGAAAGCCAAGGTTCCCTAACCCTACTCTTAAGGATTTGTTTTTTTAAAGAAGACAATTCCTTTAAATCCTAAACACAATACAATAGAAAGAGTCCATGACTTAATAATAACACTAGCTGTTCACTTACCTGATATAGTGCTGGAGGGCGCTAGGACCCCGGATATGTGCTCTGTGTACTAAGCTTTGTTTGCAGCGACACCATGCCAACCGGATCTACCATTCATATTCACAGGGGTGCGCACAGCTCGACATTACGCTCTAATAAACATTTCGGAGGTATAATCCTGATTTAAAATCCCTACAATCAATTTAATAACTATATTTATTATACCCGCCAGCTTTTTTGACGAGAATATAATTATCGACACCCCCATCTGTCGCTAATGGGCGCGTCCGCTCAAGCTGGAGTTCTCGCGAGATATTTTGCAGCGGCCACCAATCAGGGGCGTCTTAGCCAGTCCTGCCGGAAGGTGACATTGCTCCGGTGTCATGGCGTCGCTGGTGCGGCTCGGCGGAGCGCTGCGGGCTGGGAGCCGTCTCTTTAGCGGGGTGGTGAAGAGGAGGACCGGGGTCCGCAAGTGAGTGACAGTGAGAGGACGGGTTGTCATGGAGAAGGGGCAGAGGTCAGGAATTCTGGGTAATGTAGAAGATTGTAGTGATCTGATTAGACACTAGGGGGCGCGGTGTAGACCTAGGTGGCGAGGTTTTATAAACACAGCGCCACCTTCTGTTTGGGTGCGGTATTACAGCTCCATTGAAATATATAGAGAGCTAGATTGTAATACCGCACACAACCTGAGGACAGGGGGTGGCGCTGTGTTATTAGAAAAATATAACTGTTTTAATTCTCTTTTTTTATTTATGATTCTTTCTCTTCTTCTAGTGCCGGGGGAGAGGTTCATATAGAGCCGCGCTACAGACAGATGGTGGAAGTCACCAAGTCCCAGAACATCCAGGCCGAGCTGCTCATGGGCTTCATGTGGTTCTGGATTCTTTGGCATTTTTGGCACGAGCCTGATGCCGTTTTTGTGAGTATTTACTGTTTTGCAGGTTTTAGGTCCGTAAATGACGTCTCACCCGCCACAAGATAGGGAGTAAGCATCTGATTGGTGGAGATCTGGTCGCTGGGACTCTCAAAGAGGGGGTCATGTCCTTAGAGCACAGAGATGGGGGGCCCTGAGATTGTTACCCCTGCCTTAAAGTGAATGGAGCAGCAGATCTCACGCTTAACCACTGCTTGATTCACTTTTCATGGGACAGTAGAGGGAGAAAGCCGCTGCCAGACGCCTCTAGCGGTGCCTCATCTCACTGAGAACAAGGGGGTCAGGAATGTATAATCCCTCTCTCCCTTGATGGCAAATATCAGGGGAGAGAGGGATTATACATTCCTGACCCCTTTGTTCTCAGTGAGATAAGGGTCAGGGTGATCCCATATAGGTGGGTGGAAACTTTGGCCTATACACATGTCTATTGCGTATCGGCAGCTTAAAGGGGTTATCCAACGCTACAAAAACATGGCCACTTTCTTCCATAGACAGACCCTCTCTTGTCTCCAGTTTGGGTGCAGGTTTTGTAACTCAATTCCATTGAAGTGAATGGAGATTAACTGCAAACCGCACCTAACCTGGAGACAAGAGCGGTGCTGTCTATGGAAGAAAGTGGCCATGTTTGTTTTTTGGATAACCCCTTTAAAGGGTAGGTCATCAATGTCTGAACGCCTGCTATTCAGGTGGGCTGCTGCATGAGTAGTAATACACAGTGAACAGTATTGGAAGTAGTGGTGGCGCATGGTACTGCAGGTCAGCTCCTGTTTAATTCAATAGGAGCTACAGTACCTCACACCACCACTATGCTGTAGATAGCGCAAGGCGTCCAGCATCATTCTCTGTGTATGGGTGCCCATGCAGCGCCTCTCCCAAATAGCTAATCCCAACACCTCATTGATCAGACACTGTGGATAGTCAATCGTTCATATAAACCCAGATACCCCCTTTATATCTCTATAGTCCCTTAAAGCCCCTTTATAGTCCATAGCTTATGTCTGCCATCTGTACTGCAGCTGGTAAGTCTGGTAACTTCATGCCCCATAATGCCTTGCTTACTTTGTGGTCACAATTCCAAATTGGAGAGATACCGATGAAAGTCTAAGGCTGTATACTGCCCCCCTGTACGGCAGCATGTCACAGGCACTGCAGGGTTGTCAATGGCCGTACGTCAGGAAGCAGCTTGGGCGACAATGGAAGAAAACTGAGTGTTATCCCCTTTTGGATTTTGTTCAAAAACATTTCGGCTCCATTCACGTTAGTGGAACTGAGCTGCAATACTGCAGCCAAACTGAGAACGAGTGGCGCTTTTTTTTTTCTAATATCGGTTGACCCGCATACATAACATTTTTGTCTTATAGGGTCACTTTCCTTATCCTGACCCTTCACAGTGGACCGACGAGGAGCTGGGGATACTCCCCGAAGATGAAGAGTGACGCTCTTTACGGTAAGATGTAAAGAAATCTGCAATATTGTTTAATAACACCCGCCACCAGCGGATTACGCAACGCTTATTGGCCTGTCCATGTGATACCAGAACCCGGTCTATACCTGAAGGGTCCAGCAGGGGGCAGCAGTATATGTAGAAATTACATGTAAAAAATGGTATGTAATTTCTACATATACATATATATATATACACATATATATTTCTACATATACTACATATACTTCAGGTATAGACCGGGTCGTGACGTCACTTTTTTTTTTTTTCTTTTTTCAAAAGAGAAAATGAAGCCTGTCTGATCTACTAAATAGAGGGAAATAGCAGTATATGTGCATTTCATATAATTAGTGTACATTAGGAACTTTCTAACTTTTGCTTATGTAATAACATTAGAAAATACATTTTGGTCAGAGTTCTCCTTTAATAGGTGTATGAACCTACTGCTTATTTTTATATCTTTCTACTAGACGACCCCTTGATTATTGATGTCAATGTTAATCATTGCTATCTGGTGAGGTCACTGTGTGCTGGATATGAATATGGGGGGTGGGAGGGGATGTCTTAAACAGTTGTGGTAAGCCTATATATATATATATATATATATATATATATATATATATATATATATATATATATATATATATATATATATATATATATATATCTGTGTGTATTTTAATGCTGTTCTTTTCCTTTGCAGGTGTATTCCGTCTTTCCATCAAAGTGTTTGTCGAGAGGCTTGTAAATAAACGTGACTTCTATTTATCTTCTGGGCTTTTTTTACTTCCGTCTTCTATCGTCCTGAGACACTTATTGCCTTTTAGCCTAAAAATTACAGATGAAGACCTAGGGGGAGATTTATCAGACATGGTGTAAAGTGAAATTGACTCAGTTGCCCCCAGCAACCAATCAGATTCCACCAATCTCTGAGGAATGAAAAGTGGTATCTGATTGGTTGCTAGGGGCAACAAAAACAATTCTACTTTAATAGAATAGTGAGTGCAGCTCTGGAGTATAATACCCCAAAACCCCTATGAGGCAGATGACAATTGTCCCATCACAGGGAGAAAAATTCCTTCCCGACTCCATAATGGTTATCAGAACAATCCCCGGATCAGCGTCCTATCACATATAATCTAATGCCTATAACTTGTAATATTATATTTTTCAAGAAAAGCTTCCAGGCCTCCCTTATATAATGAATCGTCCGTGACAACATCATGTGGCAGAGAGTTCCACAGTCTCACTGCTCTTACAGTAAAGAACTTGCATCTGTGCTGATGGTGAAATCTTCTTTCCTCTAGACGTAGAGGATGCCCCCTTGTAATGGTTACAGACCTAGGAGTAAGGAGACCACTACAAAGGTCTCTGTACTGTCCATTCATATATTTGTACATTGTGATCAGATCGCCCCTAAGACGTCTTTTTTTCTAGCGTAAATAACCCCAAGCGTGATAACCTGTCCTGGTCCTGTAACCCACCCATTCCCTTAATGACCTTTGTTGCCCTCCTCTGCACCCGCTCCAGTCCAGCTGTGTCCTCCTTATATACCGGTGAGTGGAGCTGTACACTGTATTCCATGTGTGCTCTGACCAGTGATTTATAAAGAGGCAAAACTATATTCTCATCTTTAGCCTCTCGGCCACCTCTGTCCATGTCAGGAACTGTCCAGAGCAGCAGCAAATCCTCATAGAAAACCTCTCCTGCTCTCGACAGTGCCTGACATGGACAGAGGTGGCAGCAGAGAGCACTGTGTCAGACTGGAGAGAATACACCACTTCCTGCAGGACATACAACAGCTTATAAGTACTGGAACACCAAAAAGTTTTAAACAGATTTAAATTACAAATCTATATTATTATCTGAAACCAGTTGATTTAAAAGAAACAAAATATGTCATGTTCAGCATGCTTAAAAATTGGAATACAGTCCTGGAATAAACATACAGGCTGATGTAAGGACGTAAGATCGGAGGATACGTGTAATTTGATTGTTGTATTGTGAGCGTGTGTATAGAGTGAAACGGCCTTGAGGAACACATGCTCCTTTCTAGTCACGGATATGTATGGAACGCACGCTATTACCCCAATCCCTCCTTACGCCCCTCCCTTCTCTGCTTGATTGACAGTCAGCAGGAAGCTGGTTAGAGGCTCAATGCATTGTTCGTGTGGCCTATTAACGTCATTGTGATAGATTGCACATTCTTCTCTAGGGCTCTATTACACGGACCGATAATCTACCGAATCAGGCCGATTCGGCTGTGTGCAATAATGACTGATCACGTCTTTTGGTCCTTACCTAAAATCATTGGCCGCTGACCGTTTATGGCTACCTGTAGTAGTATATGTTACCTCTCCACGCTCCCCAGTGTTCTCTTCACTCCTACTCACTGTTGACAGCCCCCGTTGCAACTTCAGAGCCGGTCTCTAAAGTGATAGGCTGCTCAACCAATCACTGACCGGGATGGAACCGCTGTGGGCAATGATTGGCTAAGCAGCCTGTCACTTCAGAAATCGGCTCTGAAGTTGTATTGGAGGCTCCAGACAGCAGGCAGGGGTGAAAAGAACACCGGGGAGCGTGGAGAGGTAATGTATGAACCTCACTGCAAGGGCTGCACAGACATCGCTAATGACATCCGGGCACAATAATCGAGCTGTGTAATAGGCTCAGTAACGCGTTTACGATAGTAATTTTGCCATGTAATACAGAAAGATGTATGAACGACTATCAGCAATTTTAATGCCTGCGCAAAAGATGAGATTACTGTAAAGGTCCATTTACACAGAAAGATTATCTGCCAAAGATTTAAGCCAAAACCAGTAATGGATTTGAAAGGAGGAGAAATCTCAGGCTTTCCTTTATGACCTGATCTCTGTTTATAGTCTGTTTCTGGCTTTGGCTTCAAATCTTTGGCAGAAAATCTGTCAGATAATCTTTCTGTGTAAATGGATCCTTAGATATATGCCATGGCAAAAACAGTACAAAGGTAAAATACCATCAGTAATATCAGATACTCGCACTGCATCCCCGACGTACATCAAGATCCAAACCTGGCTTCATCAGTGTTTACATGATTTGAATGGGGCCTCGTCTGGGCCAGATCATCAGTAGAGTAAATGAAGCACTTCGTTGCCTCAGAAGTCAATTTATCGGACAGCTGTCTTTGACCTCCGTGCCACTTTGGGTGCGTGGAAAAAGCTTCTTAGGACTGGATCTAGCAACAAACTGTCCAGAACTATCAACACACTGTGCAGCAACAAACTGTCCAGAACTATCAACATACTGCGCAGCAACAAACTGTCCAGAACTATCAACATACTGCGCAGCAACAAACTGTCCAGAACTCTCAACATACTGCGCAGCAACAAACTGTCCAGAACTATCAACATACTGCGAAGCGACAAACTGTCCAGAACTATCAACATACTGCGCAGCAACAAACTGTCCAGAACTATCAACATACTGCGCAGCAACAAACTGTCCAGAACTATCAACATACTGCGAAGCGACAAACTGTCCAGAACTATCAACATACTGCGAAGCGACAAACTGTCCAGAACTATCAACGTACTGCGAATCGACAAACTGTTCAGAACTATCAACATACTGCGAAGCGACAAACTGTCCAGAACTATCAACATACTGCGCAGCAACAAACTGTCCAGAACTATCAACATACTGCGAAGCGACAAACTGTCCAGAACTATCAACATACTGTGAAGCGACAAACTGTCCAGAACTATCAACATACTGCGAAGTGACAAACTGTCCAGAACTATCAACATACTGCGCAGCAACAAACTGTCCAGAACTATCAACATACTGCGCAGCGACAAACTGTCCAGAACTATCAACATACTGCGCAGCAACAAACTGTTCAGAACTATCAACATACTGCGAAGCGACAAACTGTCCAGAACTATCAACATACTGCGAAGTGACAAACTGTCCAGAACTATCAACATACTGCGAATCGACAAACTTTCCAGAACTATCAACATACTGCGAAGCGACAAACTGTCCAGAACTATCAACATACTGCGCAGCGACAAACTGTCCAGAACTATCAACATACTGCGCAGCGACAAACTGTCCAGAACTATCAACATACTGCAAAGCGACAAACTGTCCAGAACTGTCAACATACTGCGCAGCGACAAACTGTTCAGAACTATCAACATACTGCAAAGCGACAAACTGTCCAGAACTATCAACATACTGCGCAGCAACAAACTGTCCAGAACTATCAACATACTGCGCAGCGACAAACTGTCCAGAACTATCAACATACTGCGAAGCGACAAACTGTCCAGAACTATCAACATACTGCGCAGCAACAAACTGTCCAGAACTATCAACATACTGCGAAGCGACAAACTGTCCAGAACTATCAACATACTGCGCAGCGACAAACTGTCCAGAACTATCAACATACTGCGAAGCGACAAACTGTCCAGAACTATCAACATACTGCGAAGCGACAAACTGTCCAGAACTTTGTTGGTGACGAGCGCCTTTTGGGAACAACCTGAAATTGTTCACCATAACACACAGAACGATAGTCATTAATTTTAAACGTTACTACGATGGTTTACTCCTTCTGATCCCAGCAAAAGAATAAACGATGTGTACGATTAGCAAATATTTAGCGAACATACACCAAAGGATTAACGAACGGTTAAACGGTGCCCGCATAGACATGAAACAATTATAAAACAAAATGATTATAATAAATTTGAAAACATTTTCGCACGATAATCGGCCCGTGTAATAGGGGCCTTTAACGTGGCTAAAGGAACAAATAAAATTAGAATATCTAAGAATGTTTATGGATGTAGTAGTGGGTAAAAATTCTACTTCCTAGAACAAGTACTTAGTGGGTGGTTGTCAGATAAAGCTTCCAGCAAGTCCTATCAGCTCTAACAAAAGACATTGCCCCAATTCCTGTAAGGAAAACAATCACAGTCAGATGCCACCTTGTCTTTTATCACGTTCCTCTGGGGGGGTCGTCACCTTGACCCTACATATGAATGGAATAGTCCCTCCAGCTCTCAGGAGCCTTTGAAGTGTAACATCCTCTAGACACTTATCTGTTTGTCCTGATCAGTAATGCGGAGGACCTCTGACCATAACAACTGGTCCTGGATAAACTCATTAAGGAAACCTTATTCGGACCTTTTCACTAAATCAAGTCTCCGTTTAGGTTTACTGTACATACAATATGTTATTGTTTTGCCAAGAAATTTCTGTTTTGGCAAGTTTTAGCAGAGATGTTCAGAGACGTATGTAAATGGTCACTAGACACGTCAAAAGTTTTGATGGGCCGGTGTCTGAGTGTTCAGGCCATGAATGATCAGAAGAACAAGGAGGGAGAAGTCTACTTGTCTAGTATTCACTCCCGACTGGGTAATTTTCTGGCCTGGTCGTCCCATTAGACCCACAGTCTTAAAGGGGTACTCCAGCGTGGGGGCTATTTTAAGATGTGGCCGGGGAGGAGGTGGCTGAAAAAAAAGAAGTTCACTCACCGCCCCGGTTCCAGTGGCGGGTCCTGCATCGCGGTGCTCCCGTTCCCGGTTCTCGGACGCTTCCGGGTGTCTGAGGCGGGCCCGAGACGTGACGCCTCAGGTCCACTCAGCCACTCAGTGAAGGAGGCTGGATCCCTTCTCCTTCACTGAGTGGCTGAGCGGACCTGAGACGTCATGTCTCGGGCCCGAGTCAGAGACCAGGAAGCGGCCGGGAACCGGGCACCGTGATGCGCGACCCGCCGCTGGAACCGGGGAGGTGAGTGGACGTCTTTTTTTTTCAGCCACCTCCTCCCCGGCCACATCTAAAAAAATAGCCCCCACGCTGGAGTACCCTTTTAAAGATTTGCCATTAGTAGCACTACAAGTAGCACACAAGGTCACCTGCTCACATCAGCGCAGGTCCAGGCCCATTTTTTTTGCCCCAGTGACAATCTGGATGATCCAGAGGAGGATGGGAGAAGGTCATGTGGTCAGATGAGACCAAAATAGAACTTTTTTGTATCAACTTTGTTTGGAGGAAGAGGAAGGACGAGGAGAACCCCACAAACACAGTCCCAACTGTGAAGCATGGGGGTGGAAACATCATACGTGGGGGTGTTTTTCTGCAAAGGGGACAGGAAGACTACACTATATTGAAGGGAGGATGGATGGGGCCATGTATGGCGTGATTTGGACCTACAACACAGTCCCAACTGTGAAGCATGGAGGTGAAACCATCATACTTTAGGGGTTCGACTGCAAAATCTTGTATCGCAAGATTTTGGCCAACAACCTCCTTCCCTCAGTAAGGGCAATGAACATGGGCAGGGCCGCCGATAGGGCAGTACAAGTAGTACTGCCGTATGGGGCCCGGACCCTAAGAGACACGGGGGGGGGCCCGGCGGGCCCGCCGGCCGCCGCCCCCCGACCGCTACGCTAGGGGGGCCCGCACGGCCCCCCTTGCCACCTGTTTTTGAGCATCCCGAAAAGCTGCGGCCACGCAGCTTCTCGGGATGCACTGATCGCTTTAATGTTCCGCCCGCACAGCGGGCGGAACATTAAAGCGATCAGAATACAGGAGAAGGACCTGTCAGCGTCCTCCTCCTGTATTCTCTCCCATAGGCTGCCGGCACTTCATACCAGCAGCCTATGGGAGGCCGGGCCGTGATCATGTGCCCCTCCGGCAGGCGTGATGATGTGACGTCATCACGTCTGCCGGAAGTCCCGTCCCTGCGGCTCGCAAGATGGAGCCCGAAGAGGAGGAGGAAGAGTTGCTGCCTGCACAGCGCGGATTAGGTGAGTAGGATGTTTGTTTTTTTTAGGGGCACCTCTGGGGGCGTTATTAGTGTATGGGGGCACCTCTGGGGGCATTATTAGTGTATGGGGGCACCTCTGGGGACATTATTAGTATATGGGGGCACCTCTGGGGGCATTATTAGCTCATGGGGGCACCTCTGGGGGCATTATTAGTGTATGGGGGCACCTCTGGGGGCATTATTGGTCTACGGGGGCACCTCTGGGGGCATTATTGGTCTACGGGGGCACCTCTGGGGGCATTATTGGTGTATGGGGGCACCTCTGGGGGCATTATTGGTGTATGGGGGCACCTCTGGGGGCATTATTAGTATATGGGGGCACCTCTGGGGGCATTATTAGTATATAGGGGCACCTCTGGGGGCATTATTGGTGTATGGGGGCACCTCTGGGGGCATTATTTGTGTATGGGGGCACCTCTGGGGGCATTATTAGTGTATAGGGGCACCTCTGGGGGCATTATTAGTATATGGGGGCACCTCTGGGGGCATTATTAGTATATAGGGGCACCTCTGGGGGTATTATTAGTGCATGGGGGTACCTCTGGGGGCATTATTAGTGTATGGGGGCACCTCTGGGGGCATTATTAGTGTATGGGGGCACCTCTGGGGGCATTATTAGTATATGGGGGCACCTCTGGGGGCATTATTAGTATATGGGGGAACCTCTGGGGGCATTATTGGTATATGGGGGCACCTCTGGGGGCATTATTAGTATATGGGGGGCACCTCTGGGGGCATTATTAGTTCATGGGGGCACCTCTGGGGGCATTATTAGTATATGGGGGGCACCTCTGGGGGCATTATTAGTTCATGGGGGCACCTCTGGGGGCATTATTAGTTCATGGGGGCACCTTTGGGGGCATTATTAGTATATGGGGGCACCTCTGGGGGCATTATTAGTATATGGGGCCACCTCTGGGGGCATTATTAGTATATGGGGGCACCTCTGGGGGCATTATTAGTATATGGGGGCACCTCTGGGGGCATTATTAGTATATGGGGGCACCTCTGGGGGCATTATTAGTATATGGGGGCACCTCTGGGGGCATTATTAGCTCATGGGGGAACCTCTGGGGGCATTATTAGTGCATGGGGGTACCTCTGGGGGCATTATTAGTTCATGGGGGCCACCTCTAGGGGCATTATTAGCTCATGGGGGCACAGCTGGGAATCCTACATACAGGGGGCACAGCAGGGGATCCTACATACAGGGGGCATCCCACACAGCGCAGTTACTATGGGAGCCTACAGGGGGGAGAAAGGAAAGGAAGTTGCTAGAAATATGCGGAGCCTAAATTGTTTGTCTCGCAGGTTCTAAGGGGATGAAACATATCTGGAAGGAATCATCATGGAGGTCTGGGCCGGATGGAGAGGAAAAGGGAAAGTGACGCCTCAGATCAAAGAAGACGTCACCTGTGAGTCCCTGTATGACACTTTTCTTATTTTGTAGAACATCATTTAGTAGGGGTGCCCTGAGGTGACAGCTACTACATTATCTGTACTCAGAGATATCACTGTGTTATCTGTTGTGTTACATAGGACTGCAGGTGACTACTACATTATCTGTACTCAGAGATATCACTGTGTTATCTGTAGTGTTACATAGGACTGCAGGTGACAGCTACTACATTATCTGTACTCAAGAGATATCACTGTGTTATCTGTGGTGTTACATATTACTGCAGGTGACTACTACATTATCTGTACTCAGAGATATCACTGTGTTATCTGTGGTGTTACATAGGACTGCAGGTGACATCTACATTATCTGTACTCAGAGGGATATCACTGTGTTATCTGTGCTGTTACATAGGACTGCAGGTGACATCTACTACATGATCTATACTCAGAGGTATCACTGTGTTATCTGTGCTGTTACATAGGACTGCAGGTGAAATCTACTACATTATCTGTACTCAGAGATACCACTGTGTTATGTGGTGTTACATAGGACTGCAGGTGATATCAGGTGATTTCTCCAGGTTGCAGAAGTTCAAACTTCATCGTGCCCTGGTGTGCTGGTGTCTGTATGTGTGTATACATGTGTGCTGGTGTCTGTATACATGTGTGCTGGTGTCTGTGTGTGAGATCAATTCTAGAGAACTGGCTCATATACCCCATTTTCCCCAGTGGCTTAAAATGTAACCTCTGTTATACAGTTATAAAATTGTAGAAATTAAATGTGAACAAGGTGCAATTCAAATAGACACTTACTTGTATAGCTGTCTCTTGTGCTCTGTGTGCAGTGCATTATATTCACCCTTGCAACGTACAATTTATAGCGTGTCTACAAGCCCAGCGGGGCTCATTATGATGGAGACTAAAACTTATACAAGAGTGGGGTAGGGGTTCCCCTGTATTCAGAATGCTGCTGAGTGCTAGGCAATGCCCCATCTGGGATTATTGAATTTCGAGGGTCTATGCAGAGCAGGATAAAGGCACCTCTGCTGCACAAACAGGATCTCCTAGAAAGCGTTCTCACCGCCATGTATTCGCTATCACTGGCTTGGGTGAGCTAAACTAGTCTGCCTGGGGGGGGGGGTGATTTGTATATGCTCACTAACATGGAACAGCCTCATTATATTAGCCTTATCAACATATTCTATGTTAGTAAGCATACCGGGGGGGGGGGGGGGGGGGGGGATATTGGTGAACATATACAAATCAAACAGCCCCCCAGACCCTCGAAATTCAATAACCCCAAACGGGGCATTGCCTAGTACTCAACAGCATTCTGAATACAGGGGAACCCCTACCCCACTCTTGTATAAGTTTTAGTCTCCATCATAATGAGCCCCGCTGGGCTTGTAGACACGCTATAAATTGTACGTTGCAGGGGTGAGTATAATGCACTGCATACAGAGCACAAGAGGCAGCTATACAAGTAAGTGTCTATTTGAATTGCACCTTGTTCACATTTAATTTCTACAATTTTATAACTGTATAACAGAGGTTACATTTTAAGCCACTGGGGAAAATGGGGTATATGAGCCAGTTCTCTAGAATTGATCTGAACCAAATTATACCTCCCAGCAAGGCGTGGGGCGAACACACAATTTTTTTTTTTTTTTTTTATTAATGTGGGGGGCCCAGACACTTTGGTTGTATGGGGCCCCGAAATTCCTGATGGCGGCCCTGAACATGGGTCATGGTTGGGTCTTCCAGCTGAAAATGACCCCAAACACACAGCCAGGGCAACTATGGAGCAGGTCTGTAAGAAGCATTTCAAGGTCCTGGAGTGGCCTAGCCAGTCTTCAGACCTGAACCCAATAAAAAATCTTTGGAAGGAGCTAAAACTCAATGTTGCCCAACGACAGCCCCGAAACATCTGGAGAAAATGTGTATAGAGCGGGACACAATCCCTGCTGCAGTCTCTGCAAACCTGGTCAGGGACTCCAGGAAATGTCCGACCTCTGTAACTGCAAATTAAGGTAGAAAAAAAGAGGGAAATGAAAACGGATGCCCTTCAGATCCGGCTTATGTTACGATTGTTCTACTAAATGAGTTACAACAAAAGACGTCACCCAAATCCCTCTGTAGGAAATATAAGCACTTACCATCAGTTGTTACCTGAGGGCTCATTCCTCCGGGGGGTCATCACCTGGACCTTACACATGAATGGGATAAGTCCCCCAGCTCCAAATAGCCTTAAAAATGTAAATTCTTCTAGACACTTCTCTGTTTAGCCTTGCAGAAGATCTCTGACCATAACAATAGACCCCGGACAAACCTTATGCAGGACCATTTGGCTAAACAATGCGTTCTATTGGACGTACAACCATATCCCACTATGATGTATATAGTATCCCATATCTGTATATCTTACACCTTATCGGGTTGCGTCAGTCTCTGCATTGACTTGGAGTGGCTGTCTCCATGTTGGGTCTTTTGGGTCTAGTTGGGGTCTTTAGGTAATCTTCTGGGATTCGGGGTATGAAGCCGACGTGTCCGATAAAATTTATGTTGCTTTAACCGGAAATGGAACTTATCTCCTCATCTAAGAGGGAGCGTGCGTTCTATGGGGGAGATTTATCAAACATGGTGTAAAGTGAAACTGGCTCAGTTGCCCCTAGCAACCAATCAGATTCCACCTTTCATTTTTCAAAGAGTCTGTGAGGAATGAAAGGTGGAATCTGATTGGTTGCTAGGGGCAACTGAGCCAGTGTCACTTTACACCATGTTTGATAAATCTCCCCCCGTTTGCAGCCTGCCTCGGTCTTACTGCCTGACTCTGACTATTCTTTAGGATCTAATTTTGCTGCCCGATGCTGATGACCCGGTTCGTCCACCCTGAACTATTGTGTTTGTCTGGTCGTGTTCTTCCCACAAGAAATGAGCTCCGTTACACAAAAGATAAGAACGCTATGGATCTTGCAATGTGGCGACAGTTTTTTGTTGTTTGTTTGTTTTTCAGGAAGAAAGTTTCTATTCTACCAAAGTGGTAATACCGTATTTTCCGGCGTATAAGACGACCCCTGACTTTCAATTAGATTGTCAGGGGTTGCCTTATACGCCGGAAAATGTTAACCCCTGCCTGACCGCAGCGCTGCTACAGTCAGGCAGGGGTTAACTGCAGATAAATGAATAAAATAACAAACAGTTAACCCACCTGGGCCCGTTCCCGGCCTCCACGTGTCTTCTTCTCCAGTCCTGTTCCCCGGCGCAGGCAGTGTGACGTACACTGGCTGCACCGGGGATGCCCGAAGCTCTCCCGAGCAGCGAGTGTCTAATCGTAGACGCTCGGCTGCTCGGGAGAGCTTCGGAAGAATGACAGGCTGCGGGTACTTCCGGAGTCTCCCGAAGCCTCTGTCATTCTTACGAAGCTCTCCCGAGCAGCCGAGCGTCTCCAATTAGACGCTCGGCTCCTCAGAAGGGCTTCGGGCATCCTCGGCGCAGCCAGTGTACGTCACACTTCCTGCGCCGGGGAACAGGACCGGAGAAGAAGACGCGCGGAGGCCGGGAACGGGCCCAGGTGAGTTAACTGTTTGCTTTTTTAAATGGTCGCCCCATACGGTGGGGATGCAGACATTTTTTAGCTCTCCCCACCGTATGGGGCGACCATAACCGGCGTATAAGACGACCCCCGAATTCTGACAAGATTTTTCAGGGTTAAAAAGTCGTCTTCTACGCCGGAAAATGCGGTAATTAAAAAAAGAAAAACTATACAAATCAGTGACCCAGAGAAGACTGGAGAAAATATACCACTTCCTGCAGCTGATAAGTACTGGAAGACTACAAATCTGTATAACTTTCTGGCATAAGTTGATATGAAAAAAATAAATAAATTCTGGTACCAGTTGATTAAAAAAAAAAAAATTCACCAGAGTACCCCTTTAAGGCTCCTTTTACTAGGCACATGTCAGGTCCACTCTGTGGTCTGACACTCTATGAGTTATGACACGTAACTCATAGAATCTTTTAAGATGTTTGCAAAAACATCGGTCAATTTTAAAACCCAAATATCCCTTATAACCAAAGTTCCCGACACCACCATTACTATGCTACAAAGAAAAGTATGGGTACTATACAGGATGGCCATGATTTTAAGTCATAGGGGGAGGTTTATCAAACATGGTGTAAAGTGAAACTGGCTCAGTTGCCCCTAGCAACCAATCAGATTCCACCTTTCATTTTCCAAAGAGTCTGTGAGGAATAAAAGGTAAAATCTGATTGGTTGCTAGGGGCGACTGAGCCAGTTTCATTTTACAACATGTTTGAGCAGACAAAATAAACCAGTGTTCAGACTAATGCTGGGTTCACACTACGTTTTTCAAGCATTTTTTTCCATCTTTTTTTTTTTATTTGAAAAACGGATGCATATGCGTGTGCATCTGTTTCGATCCGTTTTTCCATTGAATACCATTATAAAAAAAAAAAAAAAAAAAGCATCCTTTTTTTTAACGTACACAAAAACATAGTCGGCCTCAATTTTGTGTCCGTTAAAAAAAAAGGATCCTTTTTTTTGTTTTATAATGGAATTCAATGGAATTGAATCAAAACGGATGCACACACATGTATCCGTTTTTTTTTTGCAAAAAAAACGATTGCAAAAACAATGTGAACCCAGCCTTATATAAATCAAAACACAGAACCGCCACACATTCAAGAAAATCAGCGCACAGCACGAGCCGAGGGGCGCACCGAGCTCCGCAAAGATACAGTCCCAACAAAACAGCTGTTTTTTTTATTTTTCATTGCAAACTTTTTCCCCCCACTTTTCCACTAGTTTACATTAACCATTGATCTTCTGATCCTATAAGCTTCCTCAGTCCTGTAACCCCCCACCCCCTCCCCTCTCAATTTCCTGAAAGACCTTTTCTTCCAAGGAAGAGTTAATCTGCATATCCTATCAGGACAAAAACATTCCTGAACAAATACACCAATCAGAGAGAAGGGATTCTGGGCCCCGCCCACTGCCGCTCTATATAACCCTGGAGGAACCTGCAGGACAGTCAGAGATCTCAGGACCTTGAGGACCTTCACCATACTCTGGATCAGACATGAAGTTACTACTTGTTCTACTGATGTGCGCCACCTCGGCCTTTGCGGGGCGTTTCGGTAAGTTTTTAATACTTCCTCATTTGTCCGTATAGTGTTTGTTCCTATACAGTCCATGAAGTCAGCAAATCTGGGCAAACACAATCTAAAAGGTTCAAGGTGTTTAACCCTTTTCACCCTGTGGTTGTAACTTTTTAAAATTTTTTTATTGATATAGGTTGATAAGCAAAAAAGAGGAATTTGGGTTTCAGAATCTCAGGGATGGGGACTCTTTGGCACTTCCAGCTTTGCTTGTGTTGTCCAGGCATGATGAGAATTGTAGTTTTGCAACAGCTGGAGGGCCGAAGGTTCCCTATCCCTTTTAGATGATTTTCTGATCAATTGTCCCCATAGTGAGTGGATCCTGAGAGTGCTTACCAGGTGTCATGTTCCTGCTTTATTGGATTACTGTATGTTGTCTGTTAATGGATCTGTGTAGAGATGAGTGGATTTCCAGTAGAAGCAAAGTGCTTTGTTAGCTTGGCAGTTGACTTAAAGGGGTTATCCAGCGCTACAAAAACATGGCCACTTTCCCCCTACCGATGTCTCCAGTTTAGGTGGGGTTTTGAAACTCAGTTCCATTGAAGTAAATGGAGCTTAATTGCACCTGAACTGGAGACAACAGTCGTGTTATCTCTAAAAGAAAGTGGCCATGGTTCTTGTAGTGCTGGATAACCCCTTTAAGGGGAGCTTTACACACACTGTATCGCAGCTGACTTGATCTAAATAACTCAACACGCCATCGAATCTTCTGCGGATTCTGTACGTGTGAATGAACTCTAAGTCTGTGCCGCTCCAGGTGACTAGAAAAGCTGGATCCAGTCCTGGGGAAACTTCTATCTCTACTGCAAAAGGTTAATAATGAGGTCATTGTATAGTTTAGGTTAAGATTATGGGGGTGGGGATCATATCGTTTTTTTTTATATGGGTATTTAAGGCTGGGTTCAATCCATTGTATGAAAAAAAATCTGTTTTGATCCTCTTTCAATTGCCTTCTAATTTTAAAAAAAAAAAAAAAAATCTAAAAGACATTGTCCATGTGGGCTACATTTAGATTTTTTTTTTTTTTACTATGTTTTTAATCCACTTGTTTTGGCTCGAAAAAATACTGAGCAGAATACTGTGTGAACATAGCCTTAAAATGGAAGTCAGTGGAAAAATGGATCAAAACAGATGCACCAATGCATTTAAGTGTAAACCCCGTCTGAGGGTATATTCACACGGACAGACTCTCGCTGCGAGTCTGGCGGTTCCCACACACAACGACCGCAGCGAGTATGTAGTGTGGGAACTGCCAGGACCTGCCAGACTCTGTTTGTGTGAATATACCCTAACTTTATTTCTTTATTAATCCAACGCTCTTATGTTGTGTTTTTTTTATTTTTTAGCACGATGGGTTAACAACTACGATCAGCCTTTTCAATTTAGCTGTCAAAATCATCAGAGCATTTTACTTATTTCAAGGTAAGTAAATAAAAATTAGGTTGGGGGAGGTAGTTCTTCAGCCATCTTAAGGGTGGGGCCTAAAGGGGTAGTTGACCAAAACTTCAGTTCAACTGGTGGCAGAAAGTGCCAGAGATCTGTTATTTATCTTTATTATAGCGAATGTACATTCACTTTAATGTATAGAATGGGGCGGGGAAGCCAGTGGCAGAATTTGAAGAAATTTTTTTTTTTTTTTTTTTAATTCCCACGTACTACACCGTTTTAGCCGGCCCACCGCCCCTGTATGAAGCTCCTCCATTGATTCTAATGGAGCTGTCATAGAGGGGAGGGGTTTCCTCCCACTGGGGGTGGGCCGTCCTGCTTCCAGTGCTTCACCCCCGACCTGGTACCCGTGAATAGAACGGTGCAGGAACTAAGCTACAGTTCAAAAAAAGGACCACGGCTCTGTTCTATACATGGGGTAATGCTTAAAGCGGATGTACCTGATAGTACATTCGCTTTAAAAAAAAAAAAATCTCCAGTCTGCCAGTACTTATCAGCCGCTGTACGTCCTGCAGGAAGTGGTGTATTCTTACCACTCTGGAGAGCAGGAGAAATCAGGATTTGCTCATGCTCTGGACATTTCCTCAAATGGACAGAGGTGGCAGCAGAGAGCGTACACCACTTCCTGCAGGACATGCAGCAGCTGATAAGTACCGGAAGACCTCTAATTTACTTCCATTAAAAATATCTGATCTCTGGCACCAGGAGTTTTTTTTTTTTTTTTTTTTTTTTTTTTTTTCTCTCTCCCTTTTCAAATCTTATGTTGGCAAGTGTGAGGCTAGGTTCACACTGCATTTTTGCAATCCGTTTTTTACAAAAAACAGATTGGAAAAAC
Source organism: Dendropsophus ebraccatus (assembly GCF_027789765.1). NCBI lineage: Eukaryota > Metazoa > Chordata > Amphibia > Anura > Hylidae > Dendropsophus > Dendropsophus ebraccatus. Next base: position 12,556,399 of record NC_091454.1, on the reverse strand, counting down.
AGATGCACACAAAATGGCTTTTTTTAATTGTAAAAAAAGGGATCAGTTTTTTTTTTTTTTTAAACAAACATAGCTGACACTACTTTTGTCTGTCCAAAAAACGAAGTTTTTTTTCTATTCCAAAAACGGATACACAAATGCATCCGTTGTTGCAAAAAAACGGATTGCAAAAATGCAGTGTGAACCTAGCCTTATGTTCATTCATTGTGATCTACTGTCTATGGCGGTATTAACCCCCAACTGTCTCCATGTTAAAATGTTGCACGTAATGAATGTAAATTACACGTGTGGTTCACTATTCCCGCCTCCTTTTCCGTATCTCCAGCAAACATGATAATAGGCATGAGGACCGTGTCTGGGACTTCACCTGCAAGGACACCTTCAACGGACACGGCAACTGCTACTGGAGCGACTATGTCAATGATTTCGACCTGCCGTTTGATTACACCTGCCCATTTGGCTCAGTGCTAAGCGGAGTGAACAGTTACCATGACAACCGCAGAGAAGACAGAAGGTAAACCGCGGAGTAGTCACTGAACATGAAATCTTCCCACAACTTGTATATACCGTACACAACTCCCAATGGTCCTGACTGACTAAAGGACCAGACTGGAAAGAGGCGGGGCTTATGCAGATTTGAATAAAAGGAGTGTTTGGGGGTTACGTGGAAAGGGGTGGAGCTTAAGAAGATTTAAATGTTTGTGGGGGGGGGGGGCGATTAATGACATATAAATGACCAAATCTAACAGGAATCTACATGTACAGGTTCAAATTCTACTGCTGTAGTGGAAATGTGGCGATCAACAGACACTGTCAGTGGAGCGGATATATGAATGATTTTGATGGGCTCCTAACATGGGTCACGCCTTCAGATCACTACCTGGCTGGGATTTCCAGTTACCATGACAACAGAAGAGAGTAAGTACACTCAAATGTTAAAGTAATAGAATGTTACTGCAATCTCTATGGGGGGTGGGGACTTCTCTTGCACAACTTATCTCTCTGGGAACAAAGGGGTTGGGTAGTGAAATTCCATCACGCCTATCACCTCGACTTGATCTAAACACAACGCTGCATTGGGAATTGATACGGCCTAATCGTGAAAACCTGTTTTATTTTTCCAGAGACCGACGCTTTAGGTTCTATACATGTCAGAAGTGATGTCCTCTGGCGCTCCTGAGACCTTAGCTTCCATGTACAGATCATAATCCAAGCCTGGCCTGTCTTGTAATACTCCTATATGTGTTCAAGATGGTAACAACATTTTGAAATTAAAGATTTTGTTAAATATTTTGCGTGTGCTACAATTTTATATTCCTTACAGGAAGCTCCTCCTACATCACATGACTGGTGTACAAAGTCACCAGAAAAAAGCTCTGCACACACCAAAAAAGTACAACTAACAATTTATGTGGTTGCCATTATTTTAACATCCTTTACATAAATCTCTAGTACAAGTGAATGGAAGAAACATTAAAATATCTTATCAGATAAAAATGATTACTTTGATTCTCCTCCTACCCACTATACATTCACTGTAAAAAAGTTTAGAAGATGAACTCGAATAAGAAGAATTAGGTTACATGCTGGCCTAAGGGTACTATTACATGGAATGATCGGCGCTATCTGGCCGACTATCAGCTGATGTCATCTGCTAATTGTTGATATAGGTTTCAAACTATAATTGCCGGGGCGCTGACCGCGCATCGCAACACGTAGAAACGGTGTGCGGCTGACGATATACATTACCGGTGCAGGGTGCAGGGTTCCTCTTGTCCTGTGCACTCCAGCTCCAGAGCGGTTTGTCTCAGTTGACAGGCCGCTCAGCCAATCACTGGCCGGGACTGCCGCAGCCAGTGATTGGCTGAGCGGCTTGTCAGCTGAGTAATACACACTTTGTACTGCTCTATAATGCCCTCCATGCTGCAGCTGCTCCTTGGTGTCTATAGAATCACTGAAGAGCAGGATCCCTTTGTGTGCATCTGCAGTGTATAGGCTGCTGGGAGAAATCTGAATATTAGAGATGAGTCCGCAGAACAGAATCTGGTGAAGATGCATGGGATATATAATAGTTTCTGGGTAGAGAGAAAGCAAACCGGCACAACCAACTCTGCAAGCCTCTGTGATATAACGGGCAATACGGCAAAAGACGGGGTGCTCTTCCTGAATGAGTGCAGTGCAAGCATCAATATTAATGTTCAAAGGAAGAAGGCATAAGGAGGCACTCACCGTATAAAAATCTTTCTTTATTTAGTCATCTTCATAAAATCTCAGGTCAGAGTGTGTAGCAGACGGCGGGGACGCCGCTCAGCAGCTGAAAGTGTGACAGCTGTTTCCCGCGCGCATGCGCGATTCTTCAGAAGAATCGCGCATGCGCGCGGGAAACAGCTGTCACACTTTCAGCTGCTGAGCGGCGTCCCCGCCGTCTGCTACACACTCTGACCTGAGATTTTATGAAGATGACTAAAGAGATTTTTATACGGTGAGTGCCTCCTTATGCCTTCTTCCTTTGAACGGATATATAATAGTGCTGCTCCTCATGTACAAACTCTTAACAGCTCATGCTGAACAATTACACGAACCAACAGGTACGATTTAAAGGGGTACTCAATCGCTAATTATCAATCATAAACATTTGTTTCCCCACTTACCATCCCTCCGGAGTCTTGTCTCCGTTTGAGTTTCCTGCTGTTTGTAGGTCCCTGAAGCTCCAGTTGGTGTCTTTTATTTTCTCTTCGCTTTCTGGTTTGGGGTTTCACATGATGATGTGATGTCTAACTGACTCTGTGGAACTGTTAGATGGTTTCCAGTACTTATCAGCTGCTGTATGTCCTGCAGGAAGTGGTGTATTCTTTCCAGTCTGGCACGGTGTTCTCTGCTGCCACAAGAGTTTTGAAATATGTAATAGCATTTGTTGGGGGATTAAGTCCGAGCTATGCACTGGAACACGTGTAAATAATAGCTGCGGCCTGGTTCCTGTGTACGGCGCTGTTCTGGGCTGGTGCTCAAGCACTGGAGGTGGGCCTGCCTGCCCCCAGTAGGAGGGAGTTCCCTACCCTCTATGACATGGCTCCGTTAGAATCAGTGGAGCCGCGTCATAGAGGGGAGGGACCTCCTGTACTTCAGCCCCGGCCTGGGACCTGTGGATAGAATGGCGCCGTACACTGGAACTGGGCTGCGGTTTGAAAAACTGAACACGGTACCGGCTTCTCCGTGACGGCGCCGTTCTATCGGTGGGTCAAATTAAAGCGGATGTATCTGATGGTACATCCTCTTTAAGGGGTTGTCTGGCATTCAGTATTTTTTAACATTACTGCTGGTGCATACAAAACAAAGATCCTGTACTTACTGTCCATGCTACCCCAGTGTCATCCCCTGCTGACTACAGAACCTCTTCTTTCCAAGATGAACTTGTCTCAGTAGTGACAGCCTGCTTGGCCAATCACAGAGTGAGACAGGACAGGTCCGTGGCCGGTGATTGGCTTAGCAGGCTGTCACTTTCTAGACAAGTTTGTCTCGAAAGTGGAGGCTCTGCAGTCAGTGGGGGACACCAGTAATACACTGGGGGAACATGGACAGGTAAGCATAACTTTTTAAAAAATTTTTATGCAATGTATTAAATACTAAACGCCGTATATCCCCTTTAAAATAATATCATGGGTGGACCTTGACTCGGATGGCGTTGCTCAGCGCACACCTGTTGGTGCAAGGATGGCTTGCCTAGAAAAGTAGTGGCGGCTGGGAATCATATAGAAGTGTAAAGTTCTGTGATATGTATGGCGCTGTTTAAGGAAACTATTACTATGGGACAGCCCCCGCCATCAATTTTTTTCAAAACTGTACGTCTCCAGCTACCGGAATGGGAGCATTTCAAAGGCTCCCGTTAGATCCAGGGCTCGTGGCTGTAAAAGGGGGTACTTTCGTTCAGTGTCGGACTGGGGTATCTGGGGCCCAACATGAGAAATTATTCTGGGGGCCCACCAATGAAGAACCAGTGAGGAACAACGTGTCAGTCAGTGTTTGTGCAGGTTCTAAAGCTGGGGGCCCACTGGTTCTCTGGTGGGCCAGTCCGACACTTTCATTGTATCTACAGTGTTTGGCGATGTAAAGCTGGACTCTTCCCTCAGATGGTATGCACATGCTTGGTGATGGTGGGGGGTGGTGGTACTGTCACATCCTCCCGTTGCAGGGAGACAGGTGTCCCTGTTGCTCGGGAGGGGGTGGAAAAGGCAGAGACAACAGAAGCGGAAGAGGGAGTCTCAAAAGTTTCCAGGTTTTTCTGGCGTCTGATCCACTGAATATTCGTGCTTTGTATTGGGTCTAGTCAGGCTTGTTGCTCAGATTAAGAGGTGAGCCTTGATTCAGGGTCTATTGGCACAATGTACCAACCATCCATCTTGCCGTCACCACTTTCCAAAAACAAATGCTACGTCAGGGAGCTCCTCTGAGCTGGCTTTGGTTAAGGGCAACATCTTAAGTTAGTTTTGTATGTTTGTTCTGTGTGTTTGTGGGGGTTTCCTCCCACACACAATATATACGGAGAGACGAATTTATATTTTCAGCCCTAAGGGCCAGTTCACACTGAGTAGTGCCTCAGTGTCAAGCGGCGTGTCTATGGGAGGGCTCGTGTGCCTCTGATCTTCTCCGCTCAAAGAATCGACATGTCAAGCCCTCCCATAGAGACGCCGTTTGACACAGAGGCAAGTGGGATTCTGTGGCGGAGAGCTTTGCTGCGGGATTCCGCCAAATTTGCTCTGTGTGAACTGGAAGGCAAAAAATGGTTCAGACCAGCTCACCTAGCGTGTGTGAACAAATGAATCCCGATGATCTGGGTGGGGGTTGGGTGCACGGATCCAGCAGCAGCCGAGCTTGGATTCGCCATGGAACAGTCACAGGGGTGTTTGATCCAGCACTCCCAAGCGTGTAGATAGTTAGATTAAAACATAACCTTTAATAATATAATCTAAAATGATTCTCTAAAAAGAGAATCATTTTAGAATATATTAAAGTTTATGTTTTAATCTAACTATCTACACACTTGGGAGTGCTGGATCAAACACCCCTGTGACTCCTCTGTGTGAACTGGGCCTAATAGGGACAGAGACCACCAAATTGATAACGCTATAGGTAAAGTGCTGCAGAATCAGTTGGCGCTATAGAAATCAGTTATTAGGACCTTCGTCTTCGCTCCTCTCATCATCTTTCGCTCCTCACCACTGCTCTCCTTGTTGGTCTCCACACTGCCAAAAGTAGCAGCACTTGGCACTCGTGTTTCGTCATCGTGACAGATGTGTCCTGCGATGGCACCCTGTCCGTGTACACTAGCCTTCCAACGTCCTCATCCTCTAACAGAAGTGGTTGGGCATCAGTGCACTCAATAGGGGAGATTTATCAAACTGGTGTCGAAGTAGAGTTGGCCCAGTTGCCCCTAGCAACCAATCAGATTCCACCTTCATTTTCCAAGGAATGTTTGAAGAATGAAAAGTGGAATTTGATTGGTTGCTAGGGGCAACTGAGTCAGTTCTACTTTTCACCCTTTTGATGAATCTCCCCCATTGTCTTCAACTGGGGCTGGAGCAGGTGGATGACCCACGAAATCCCCGCCAGCGGAGTCCTCAATGAGCAATAGTGACTGCTCCATGACTTGGGGCTCGCACAGCTTTGCTGATTTGCAAGGAGGTGAGAGGAGGACTTGCATCATGAGGCTGTGTTCACATTACGTATATTTCAGTCAGTATTGTGGTCCTCATATTGCAACCAAAACCAGGAGTGGATTAAAGACACAAAGAATCTGTTCAGACAATAGTGAAATTGAGTGGATGGCCGCCATTTAATGGCAAATATTTGCTGTTATTTTAAAACAACGACCGTTATATTGAAATAATGGCAGTTATTTACAGTTATATGACGGCCATCCACTCAATTTCACCATTGTGTGAACAGATCCTTTCTGTGTCTTTAATCCACTCCTGGTTTTGGTTGCAATATGAGGACCACAATACTGACTGAAATATACGTAGTGTGAACATAGCCTGAAACTGGAGGTACTGTGTGCTATAAAAACTACCAATGCCTCAACATGGTCTTGGAGAGCGGTATTGGGGCCTAGTAAATGGGATTCATAGCAGGCAGAGATATTGGCCATAGCAATCCCTGGCTAGCTCTCATTTATTGAGCAAAGCACTGACTGATTAAGGGTGCGTTCACACCACAGAATCCGAGCGGATAACCAGCTCGCCCCCCGAACGCATCTCTGTCCGTTCGGGGAGAAATGGCGAGAAGTTTCCCAGGACTGGATCCAGCGTTTCCAGGCACTGGGGGGTGAGCAGCACAGACTTCATAGACAACCGAGCTAATGAAGCGATTCACTCATCTCTAGTCATGACGCTAAAAAATGTGGTTCATGCTTTAAAACCCTCCAATATGGGTGAATTTCAACATAGAGGAGTGGGCCAAAGTCTCTCCAGAGTGATGGAAAATACTCATTATCGGTTGTCGCTAATGCTGGAGTGCAGTTGTTGCTGCTAAGGGCGGCCCAACCAGTTATTAGGTTTAAGGGGTAATTACGTTTTCACACAGGACCCTGCAGGTTTCGATTACTTTTTCCTTTAATAATTAAGACCTTGATTTAATTTTTTTATTTTTTTTATTTTGTTTCTTGTGTTGGTCTAATATATAAATTTGCTGATCTGAAACATTGAGGTGTAACAAACATCCAAAAGATAAAAAAAAACAGGAAGCTTTACACCACCTCTTGCCCGGTTATCTCGAATAAGGAACTTCAACTTTCACGTAAATACAGGACAACACCTATAGTTCTTGCCGTAACCTTTTCAGCTGAATACTGACTTATTACAGAGCAAGTTCTACAGAAAAGGTGCAGCCTTACTTTTTAGGGTGAAAAGCAACCTAAGCAGTATATGACTGTTAGGTTATTTAGTGTACCCTCTTCTTTATATAAAATAAGAGATCGTCGGGGTTGTGACTGATGAGTCCCTTTCCATCTTGTGAACAGGATCCCTGAAATCCTTGCTTTTACATCGGCTGATGGGGGGCAGCAAATGAGCGCTGATCAGCAAGATTGGCACCCAACAAACAGAGCCAGGTGTAGTGTCCCAGCACAGGTGTGCCACTAAGTCTTCTATGCACCTGGGCAAAGTAACTCTCTCAGGTTACCACAGTGGGATGAAGGAGAGTTGTAGTGTTTGTTTTTCCCCACTAGGTGTCACTACTGTGTTTTCTGTATGTCTTATAGTGTGCTATAGTGTGGTTTTGGCTGGAGGAAGAAGATGCCTGGACCCAGACCGGAAGTTGTGGTGCCACAATCTTGCTACTCCTGTTCCAGCTTCACGTTTCAAGTTTCACCGAAAAGCTGCGCAGATCTCTAAAATTTCTCTCTTTTACTCCTGAGCAACAGGTAGAGACCCTGCTAGACCAACTGGAAGGACCAGCAGCTGAAGAGGTTCGCACCTGGGCACCTGCTCCCAAGAGCAGCGTAGATGCCATCCTGAACAAGCTGTGTCCCAAGTTCGAGAATCGCAGCACATAATCCTGAACAGGTTTATAGATGGAGTCGTAACTCCAGAAGACAGGAAGAAGACAACATTCACTACTCTCATGGGACTCTTAAGTTCACAGGCATGCCATTTGGCCTGTGTAATGCCCCTGCGACTTTCCAGCTCCTCATGGAACAATGTCTGGGCCATGTCAACTTCCAAAACGTCCTGCTGACAATGTCATTGTCTACACTCGCTTCTACCAGGACCACTTGCAACATCTGGTGGAAGTTTTCAGCGTACTGATAGACCACAGCTTAAAGATCAAGCCTTTAAAGTGCCATCTGCTGACGCCTTGTGTCAACTACCTGGGCCATGTTGTCAGCTCTACTGGTATCCAACCCGACCCAGAAAAGACTGCGGTTGTGGAAAATTGGCCAACTCCCAGAACTGTCAAAGACGTCAGAAGCTTCCTGGGGTTTGCAGGCTACTATTGCCGCTTCATCCCACACTTTGCGCAGATTGCTGCACCCTTGATAAAGTTGCTGTGTGGATGTCCAAGAGAAGTTGCTGGTAAAAAGCTCCTCATTGACTGGCGGGAAGAGCAAGAAGAAGCCTTCCGAGCACTTAAGGCCTTGCTGATGCAACCCACCATCCTGGCGTATCCAGACTACACACAGCCATTCTGGTTGTACACAGACGCCAGCTATCAAGGTCTCGGAGATGTCCTGTGTCAGTTACAGGAGAACAAGGAATGGGCCATCGCTTATGCAAGTAGGAGTCTCAGAGAGAGCAAGAAAAACAACCAGTACTACAGCTCTTCAAATTAGAGCTTCTGCCACTTGTCTGGGCAGTGACCAAAAAGTTTAAAGACTAGCTAGCAGCCTACAGCTTCACCAATAACAACCCTCTAGCACATCTGTACACCACTAGACTCAGTGCCCTTGAACAGAGATAGGCTTCTCAAGTGGCAAACTACAGCTGTGCTATCAAGTATTGCAGCTGTGGTGACCCCTGGATGATGATGTAGCGGTGGGACGGCCGGTCACTTGCTAGATGGAAGTGTGACGCCACTACTTCTGGCGGATGGCCGAGATACAGCCGGACCTTAAGGGTTTTCTCAAGTGACGCCAGTGCCTGGTGGGCACACAGGTGTGATGGCGCGCCTGCTTTTAGAGAGTAAGGCCGGTTGTACCCTTCTCCCCTGTGGTCGGTGTCCTGCCGGGTTGCTGCAGGGTCCCTTGGGATTATATCACAGGTGGCCAGAGCGGTGTAGTAACCCTCCCGAATAGTGGTAGGACCCGCCACCCGCAGAAAGGAGAAATGTCCCAAGGTTGCAGTGCTAGTGCTGTGCAGGTGGTAACGAGTAATCACAGACTCAGGTGATAACGTTGACTTGGCTTACTAGTTCTTAATGTGCAGCAGGTAATACAGCGAATCATGAAATAAACTTGATGTAGTTCCAAAAAAATTCACGTACAAAGAACCACCAGATCTGTATGAGAAGTGATGAGTAGGATGTAGTAGAGTTGATAAGGTTGTACTGAGGTAGTAGAGAGGAGGGTGCCGTGAGAGTCTCAACCGTATTAGTAATGTGCTCTGCCGGGAGGCTGGAGTGCATAGAAGAATACTTGTAGAAGTGTTTTGACCTTTCCTATAGTCTTCACACCGCCTTCACTAGCTTTGGCTGAACCGTACTGATGGGTGACACAGGCCCCAGACCCTGTTACCCGGGATGAGCGGAATGGTTAGGGTTTCCTAAGTATACCCGCGCTGCGAGATGGAGTTCATCAACTTTTAGTAACTTTGCTCCACCCGGATCAGTTCCCAGCTCTTTGGTTCTCTTGTGGATACTGTCCTGCACTGCAGTGACTCCTTGTCTTCGGCGTGGGTTAAGGTTATCTGTAGGCTAGTCCTCTCTTGAAGGGTTTAACAGTGCATCACACAGCTTTAGTGTGGTGCTTCAAGAAAGAAGTTTGTAAGGAGGCTCTGCGTCCTACCCATGTGGGGTACTGACTAAGAACCAACTTGTAGAGGGGACCTGGCAGAGGGCCAGGGCCCAGGTAGTACCACTAGGGAGAGCTATCTGAGCTGCGTCCTTTCTCTACCAAAGCTCGGCTTAAACTCCTCCTCCGCCCAAGTGACTAAGCGTGTAAGATGCGCTGTGGTTGGGTGGAAAGAGTGCAATAGAGAAGGGGATAAGAATGAGCAGATAGGATAGAAGAAAGGAGTGATCCTACTGGATAACAGAATCTGGTACATACACACACAAATAACCCTTGAGATACTTCAGCTGTGCAACTTCTGAACCTTAGTTATATAATACAGCGACATCTAGTGGTCATTTCTGGAAATACAATAGTTGCGACAAGACCACAAACAAGTACAGACTTTTACCAGGGGTGTCGAGAATAGCAACACCCACAGTGAAACACCACACAGCGGAAAGGCCAATGTCAACGCTGATGCGTTATCCCACCTCCAGACAGGTGAGGAACCGCCCTGCGAAGACCAGTGGGAAGAGGTCGACCGGTTCCTCCATCTAGGGATTATAGCCACCAAGGATGCTGGAAAAGGTACTAAAGGACTACCTGCTGACAGACAAGGTACCGCTCAGGCTAAATAGAGCCTACCTTGACATCTAGCTACATAGGCTTTGGCGTAAAAAAAATAAAAAATGCGTAGGAATACCCTAGATCCTGTGACAGCAGTTTCCAGATGGCTATCCAGCATCTTCACCTTCTTTATTGCGGGCTTACAGTGCAGGTCTGGGACACTTTTTTTCCTGTCCCTCTCTTTGGCCACTGTTGTATCTTCAGGCTGTCAATCATTCTAGAAGAGACCAAGACCGTGACCAGTGAGCGGCACAGGAGCTTACAGACCTGCATCTGTGACACTTTCAGCCCGGGATGGTATGTATGCACTGCCTGGTCATCTGGAAACTGGCAGCACGGATATATGCATTTATGAGCTGTCAGTTTCCCTTTTGCTATTGGCCGCACATCTTCCAATATAAACAGAAGATGTGCAGCCGATAGCAAAACCTGTAAACAATTAAAAAGATGTAATCAGCCGAGGATTGTCATTTTTCCGCTTATCATCTGATTTCTGCCACTATCACATGCTCATTAAAGATCTAAAAGGCCCTTTACTCTGCATGCCCTATAACAGTGATTTTCAACCAGTGTGCCGCGAGACATGGTCGGGTGTGCCGCGGGGAAAGTTCCCCAAACTATGGTGGCAGATCGCCCCGCTGCTGCTGTCCACCTCACCTACTGGCCGCCTGTAGCGCCCGGTTGTGCTCCTCCTTTCCAATCAGTGGAGACCGGGAGAGTGGTGCGGGCGCTACGGGCGGCCAGTAGGGCCCGGTTGTGCTCCTCCTTTCCAATCAGTGGAGACCGGGAGCATGGTGCGGGCGCTACGGGCGGCCAGTAGGTGAGGCAGACAGCAGCGGCGACCATCTCGGAGGAGGTGAGGAGGAAGGGGGGGGAGAGAAACCTGGGGATGGGGGAGAGAAACAGGAGAAAACAATGGGGGAGAGAGACAGGGAGAGAAGCATGGGGGAGAGAAACATGGGGATGGGGAGAGAGAAACATGGTGGAGAGAAGCACAGGAGAGAAGTAGGGGGGAGAAGTATGGTGGAAAGAAGCAGGGGGGAGAGAAGTATGGTGGAGAGAAGCATGGGGAGAGAAGCATGGGGGAGAAAAGTATGGTGGAGAGAAGCATGGGGAGAGAAGCACAGGAGAGAAGCATGGGGGAGAAAAGTATGGTGGAGAGAAGCATGGGGGAGAGAAGCACAGGAGAGAAGCAGAGGGGAGAAGTATGGTGGAGAGAAGCACAGGAGAGAAGTAGGGGGGAGAAGTATGGTGGAAAGAAGCAGGGGGGAGAGAAGTATGGTGGAGAGAAGCAGGGGGGAGAAAAGTATGGTGGAGAGAAGCATGGGGGAGAGAAGCACAGGAGAGAAGTATGGGGGAGAAAAGTATGGTGGAGAGAAGCATGGGGGAGAGAAGCACTGGAGAGAAGCAGGGGGGAGAAGTATGGTGGAGAGAAGCACAGGAGAGAAGTAGGGGGGAGAAGTATGGTGGAAAGAAGCAGGGGGGAGAGAAGTATGGTGGAGAGAAGCAGGGGGGAGAAAAGTATGGTGGAGAGAAGCATGGGGGAGAGAAGCACAGGAGAGAAGTATGGGGGAGAAAAGTATGGTGGAGAGAAGCATGGGGGAGAGAAGCACTGGAGAGAAGCAGGGGGGAGAAGTATGGTGGAGAGAAGCACAGGAGAGAAGCATGGGGGAGAAAAGTATGGTGGAGAGAAGCATGGGGGAGAGAAGCACAGGAGAGAAGCATGGGGGAGAAAAGTATGGTGGAGAGAAGCATGGGGGAGAGAAGCACTGGAGAGAAGCAGGGGGGAGAAGTATGGTGGAAAGAAGCACAAGAGAGAAGTAGGGGGGAGAAGTATGGTGGAAAGAAGCAGGGGGGAGAGATGTATGGTGGAGAGAAACACAGGAGAGAAGTATGGGGGAAAGAAGTATGGTGGAGAGAAGCATGGGGGAGAGAAGCACTGGAGAGAAGCAGGGGGGAGAAGTATGGTGGAAAGAAGCACAAGAGAGAAGTAGGGGGGAGAAGTATGGTGGAAAGAAGCAGGGGGGAGAGATGTATGGTGGAGAGAAACACAGGAGAGAAGTATGGTGGAGAGAAGCATGGGGGAGAGAAGCACAGTAGAGAAGCAGGGTGGAGAAGTATGGTGGAGAGAAGCACAGGACAGAAGTAGGGGGAGAAGCACAGGAGAGAAGCAGGGGGGAGAAGTATGGTGGAGAGAAGCACAGGGGGGAGAAGAAAACAGGCCCAGGTTTCACACTGAGTGAGTATAAATACATTTAGAATCTATATTATTAACTATATGTATAATATGTACTGATTTTGTGCCATTTTGGTTGGTAATGTGCTCCGGGATTTTTTAACCCCTTAACGACATAGGGCGTATATTTACGCCCTGATGCCATTAGGGACGTTCAGAGCGGGGCCGCGCGGCGGCCGCGCTCTGAACCGCGGCGGTCCCGGGTGCCGCTTGTAGCCCGGGACCGCAGGTATTAGCGGGCACGGTCCGATCGCCGTGCTCGCTTATACAGTAATCAGATGCAGCTGTGCAAAATTGCTGCAGCAGCCGGAAGTAAACGAGTGCCTATCTCATGGATCTCTGCAGCATATCTATGCTGCAGAGATCTCTATGAGAGATCAGAGCACTTATACTAGAAGTCCCCCAGGGGGAATAACCCTAACCCCAGGGGGAATAACCCTAACCCCAGGGGGGAATAACCCTAACCCCAGGGGGGCTTCTAGTATAAGTGTAAAAGTAAAAAAAAAAGTGTTGTTAATAGTAAAAAGCCCCCTCCCCTTATAAAAGTCAGAATCACCCCCCTTTTCCCAGGTTATTAATAAAAGTAAACAAATAAATAAATAAACATGTTTGCTATCGCCGCTCGCGTAATCGCCTGAACTATTAATTATCACATTTCTGATCTCGCACAATAAACGGCGTAAGCGCCAAAAAATCCCAAAGTGCAAAATTGCCCATTTTTTGGTCGCATCAAATCCAGAAATATTGTAATAAAAAGCGATCAAAAAGTCGTATATGTCGTAAAAGTCGTATATAAGGTACCGATAGAAAGAACACATCATGGCGCAAAAAATGACACCTGACACAGCCCCATAGACCAAAGGATAAAAGCGCTATAAGCCTGGGAATGGAGCGATTTTAAGTGACATATATTTATTGACAATGGTTTGAATTTTTTACAGGCCATCAGATACAAGAAAAGTTATACATGTTACATATCGTTTTAATCATAACGACTTGAGGAACGTGCATAACAAGTCAGTTTTACCCCAGGGCGAATGGCGTAAAAACACATTTCCCCCAAATAAACAAAATGCGTTTTTTTTTTCAATTTCACCACACTTTGAATTTTTTTCTGGTTTCGTAGTGTACTTTATGCAAAAATTCAGCCTGTCATTGCAAAGTACAATTAGTGACGCAAAAAATAAGGGCTCATGCGGGTTTCTAGGTGGAAAAATGCAAGTGCTATGGCCTTTTAAGCACAAGGAGGAAAAAACGAAAACGCAAAAATCGAAATTGGCTCTGTCCTTAAGGGGTTAAGTTTAAAAAGTGTGCCGCAGCTCAAAAAAGGTTGAAAATCACTTCCCTATAAGGACAAAAACATTCCTGCAGTTAACAAGGAAGGAAACCACCAATTCCCACCAATCAGAGAGAAGAGCTACTGGACTCCGACCACTTGCACTCTATATAACCCTGGAGGAACCTGCAGAACAGTCAGAGATCTCAGGAACTTGAGGACGCTCCACAACTTCCCTCACCATACTCAGCTTCAGACATGAAGTTACTACTCGTTCTGCTGATGTGCGCCACCTCAGCCTTTGCGGGACGTATCGGTAAGGTTTTAACAATTCCTTATGAACTATCATTCTTCTCTACAGTGTTTGTTCAAATACAGTTCCTCAGTCCCTAAAGTTAACACTTTAGGGAGCAAATCTGGGCAAATGTTGGCTACAAGGTTTAAAGGGGTATTCTCCCCAAGAGCTAAAAAAGGAAATCCCCCCCAAACCTAGCTGGTCTTACTCACCAAGTCCCCCTGAGTATTTTGAGCCATCCCCCATCTTTCTAGCTGCAGCCGTTCTTGAGTTAGACATTTTTCTAAAAGCCGGGCTATATCAAAGATGGCGCCGTCCAGGAAACTACATTTCCCATAATGTAGTGCATCTTCGTGATTGGGCCGTTTGTTTGGGGGCCAGGAGGAGGGAGGGTGTCAGACAGGACTTGGTTTAGTTGATTTTATGTGTCCGGCGGGGGTGAATCCAGCTAGATACTGTAAGAAAAAAAAAAAAAACAGTGCAAAAGCCATAATAAGTTCAGTTTAGAAAGATATAAAGCTATGGGTGGACTATAACTTAATGCAACATGGATTTTGAAGGGAATACCACTTTAAGCTTTTTACCTCTTTTCCTCATGTAGTTCTGTCTTTTGAGTCATATTACAACTTTTTTTATTTTTCTGTCGACATAGCCTATTTATTTGGTTCAAATAACTTATAGATTCACTTTTATTATTACTTTTTTATGAGGGTCGGGATTTTCTAAACTTGTGTGTTTTAAGTTTATGTTGGTGGCCAAAGCCATAGGCTGTATCCATGTATTCCTTAGGGCCGCATCCAATTTCTTCAGCCACCGGTAATCAAATGCCGCATGCGCGGGTTCGCTCATCTCTATTCTTTATTAATCCTACAATAGCGCTCTATCATGCAAACTTCTGATCACTCATATAAAACACTGCACTACTACTGCAAAAAGCCATAAAAGCCAAGACTAAGACCCCTTAAAGGTATGCTGACAGCAGCGCTGCGTGTCAGGGAGGACTGCTGCAGCAATTAAGGGGGACAGTAAAGTCCACCTGTAAGTAGTAAGCATACAGACAAAATAAATGTTTCTTGCTTTTTCAGCACGATGGGCTAACAACTATGATCATCCTTTTACTGCCCAATGTGAAAATCATCAAAGTTTTTCAATAATTACAAGGTAAGTGAATAAAAATAATGTTTTTAAGTGTACCTGTCATTAAAACTTTCAAAATGTAAATCTATAGTAGATGTGAAATAAAGCAAGTTTGCCATATACATTCATTATTTTTTTTGTGTGCTGTAAAACAAAGCTATACTTACCAGAAATCCAGGTCCACTCTCCCAAAGGAAGCCATATAACTAAGTTATACTTAACAGAAATTTAGGTCCATTCTCCTGAAGGCCGCTATATAACAGCTATACTTACCAGAAATCCAGGTCTAGTCTCCTGACGGCTGCTATATAACAGCTATACTTACCAGAAATCAAGGTCCAGTCTCCTGAAGGCCGCTATATAACAGCTATACTTACCAGAAATCTAGGTCCAGTCTCCTAAAGGCCGCTATATAACAGCTATACTTACCAGAAATCTAGGTCCAGTCTCCTAAAGGCCGCTATATAACAGCTATACTTACCAGAAATCCAGGTCCACTCTCCCAAAGGAAGCTATTTAACAAAGTTATACTTACCAGAAATTTAGGTCCATTCTCCTGAAGACCGCTATATAACAGCTATACTTACCAGAAATCAAGGTCCAGTGTCCTGAAGCTTGTAAGTCTTGTGCCAGTTGAAAAGAAACAGACTAAACACATGAAGTCCCGGCCAACAATGCCTTCTCTCTGTGAGCAAATATGATTTGGGAAACACGGGACTTCCTATGATTAGATTGGAAAAAAAGAGTCAGAACACAGGAAGTTCCTTGTTTTCCATGATAACTACAAAAAAAATATATAATGAATGTAAATTGTAAACTTCCTTTATATGACATCTATTCCAAAAGGTGATTTTTTTTTTTAATTAGGCCAATATTGTCGGGATTCTGGGGGATTCCAGCAGGAAGACCCATGTGATCTCGACAACATTGACCCAAGTCTCCAGCCATAAAGCTATACGCATAGTTTTTCAGTCAGCTCTTTTAAGGGCAAAAATTCATTTGAAACTCATTATTTAATGTTTTTTTGAGCAGTTTATTATATTTTTGTAGGTTTTCAGATGTTTTTTGCCATACTATAAATCCTATTTTGCTGTTTGCAAACCAGTCGGGATATGGGCTTCAAAATAGGCCTTCATCAGAGGAGAGGGACAACGTTACCACCCTAGCACAAAAAGGGGTCCTGGCTGGATAACCCCTTTATGGGCGGCCTATGTTATAAGATGTACATTAGAGTTGTCAGTCATGCCGGTCACGTGTGGTTCATTATTATTATTATTATTCACGTCTCCCTTTTCGTATCTCCAGTGCACATCATAATTATTACGAGGACCGTCTCTGGGACTTCACCTGCAAGGACACCTTCAGCTCCGCTGCCTCCTGCTTCTGGTCCGGCCATGTCAATGATTTCGACCAGGCGTTTGACTTCATATGCCCATTTGGCTCAGTGCTAAGCGGTGCGAGCAGTTACCATGACAACTACACCGAAGACAGAAGGTAAACCACAGGGTAGTCACTGAACATGAGCTCTTCCCAGAACTTATATATACCGTAAACAACTCCCAACGGTCTCGACTGACTAGTAGACCAGAGTAGGAAGAGGCGGGTCTTATGCTAATTTGAATAAAAAGGTCGTTTGGGAGGGATTCTAAGACAAAACAGGGCGGAGCTTAAGCTGTTTGAGATTCGAATGTTGGGGGGTAATGAAATATAAATGACCAAATCTAACAGGAATTTATATGTACAGGTGGAAATTCTACTGCTGTCTCGGAAATACCCAGGTCAAGCAGAAATGTCACTGGAGCGGATATATGAATGAGTTTGATGAGTACCTAAAATGGGTCACGCCTTCAGGTCAATACCTGGTTGGGATTTCCAGCTACCATGACAACTATAGAGAGTACGTATATTATAATGTTCTAGCCACACAAAATGCTGCCAATCACTCTGCAGCCCCCCCCACCCACATCCATCCCCTTCTTATATTACTAAAGAATACATAGTGTATAGGATATGCTGTAAGATCCCTTCACTACTTTGTTTGTTTCCTACCTCCAGGTATAGCTGGCCTAGACACACACAGAAAAACAGGCTCCTATACCACAAACAAACAGGTCCTCATTTTACTGACAAGTATAGTCAACCAGAGACACCCGACCCCTATATCTGTCTCTGGAGAATCCCATAAACATTATAGTGGTGGGTTCGACCAACATAATAATATAGTATATGGGGACCTTTATCTGATGGCAAAGTAATAAAATAATGTATACTTTCTGAGCTGGAGTTGTAGACATTTGGCTGAGCTGCAGCATGCATGCCTCCTCCATCCCCCACCCCTCCTTACCTTGTATGATTGATAAGTGCTGGAAGCTGAAGCTTGCACATCAGTCATTTAGGGCAGGAAGGTGGGGAAGGGCGGAGGCATGCATGCTGAAGCTCAGGCCGGCCTCTTGAAGCTTAGACGTTAAACATGATTAATTCATAACTTTGTCAATAGCCATCAGCTAAGAGACAGGTACATAGGGCAATATGGTTTGATCAAATTATATACCAACATCCTGGCATTGGTTTTTAAATTTAGCCGAGAGGCATTAGTATCAGCCATAGGTGTCCGTATCATTTTATTTACCCCCCAGCTATCTGGCTGCGTCTGAAGGATCATATTATGGGAAATAACCAAATTTAGCACTGTATTGTGAATTCATACAACCTAATTATGAAAACTTCTTTTCCAGAGACCGACGTTGGAGATTCTATACATGTCAGAAGGAATGAGCGGCTGTCCTCCGAGAGACGCTTCTCAGAGCTTAAGCTTCTATATGTGGATTATAATCCTACTCTGGCCTGGCTTCTTATTATAATATTCCTATCTGTTTTCTAAATGGCAACAGCAATGTCTTGAAATTAAAGATTTTTTAAATAATTTTTGCTTGTACTTGAATTATATATGCATGCTTCTTCCTCCTCTCTCACCCACTATATTTATACACTATACATTTACTCAAGTCAGTTCATCTTCTAAACAAAGGACTCAATGAGAGATCAGGTTGCATGTTGGCCAAAAAAAGTCTATGGAGAAGGGAGAGGAGAGAGATGGAGGGGGGGGGGGGGGAGTAGTAAGCTCAGAGAGCTGAGGCACAGAAAGCAAAGAGACTGTAATAGATTTTACTAGAGATGAGCAAACCGAACTTCCCAATGGTTCATTCCAAACTATTCATAAAATTAGATTCAGGAGCCAGATTTTTTTAAACCAGATCCAAAATGGACACAATGTCACACTTTCTCTCTCACTATATATATTGGAGCAAGTCAAGGTTATAGAAGGTTATAAAAGGTTTATGGGGTATCAAGGACAGATAGAGTTTAGCGTGAAGTTAGTAGTGTAAGCTGTGTAGCAGTAAAATGGATCTTATCCTGTCACTTATTGTGTCAATGCACGCTGTCCACAGCTCTCCTGGGTGAAGTTAACCCAGTGAGTCACCTGTCAGTTTACCTCAGGTGGTCTGTTCTAAAAATTTGTCTGGCAGCAGCATTGACCATGGCGTTTATTCTGCTGCCAGACATGATTTTAGAAAAGACCACCTGTCAGGTGACTCACTGTCAGGCCACCTGTCATGTTAACTTCACCATGGAGAGCTGTGGACATTGATGGATTACTGGTGTACAATCACGTATAGTGCCACCAGACATAGATGGCTCAATAAATGCTGATTTATCTCTCAAATACAATTCATATACTTCCTATGCAATATCACAGCAGCATAGGGAAATACTCACTAAATAAGTCGAATAGGTATAAATATCACAATGAAAAGAAACATACGTTATAAAGTGAAGTGGTCTTCTGCCGAATGGGAAACACCCTTAAAGTCTTTGATAGGTCAATCAGTGTCCATTATGGTTCAGTGTACCCCTTTAACTTTTAAAAGTCACTTGACACAGCGACCGTATTACAGTTATCCTAAAAACACATGTAAACAAGATTCTGGTGACTGTCGTAATTGTTACGAGTGCTGACACTAAATCTGTATAGTGTCCTTTGAATAAGAATCCCTTTTTGTAGACAGAGGTCCTCTAGCAAGTAGTGTATCGGAGTCTCCGCATAAAATAGTCACCAAACATGATCCTCTATAAAAGACAGCAGTGGCAATAACAGTAGTAGCTAAAAAGAACATTAAACCCCAACAAAACTAAATTTCACCATAACAAGAGGCAGTTTTAGTGCAACATACATGGTGTAATGACCAGGCACATTTCTTAAACGTTACATGTGGCCAACATGAGCATCCGGGCCCAACACGGCTTTCCAATATGATGATGGTGGACTGTGTGGAACTGGCTTCTCATCTCAGCTGGACTCGATGGTCTCCTAGAAGCTGGGCGGTGGTGACAATGGAACCACTTGCCATGACACCATATCTTCCTCCTGCTCAGGCCAACCCATGAGCGCTTGTTTACAAGCGAACTCCAGGTAAGCACATCAGAAGATGATGCTTTGCTCCTGGCTTAAGGAGGGAAGAGTCTGCCTCATGTAATGCAAGGAGCGGCATGGCAACATGTATGTAGAATGGCAATTCATTGTTATTCTGCGGCAGAAGGATGCACCAGTGTCGTGGTACAAGCCCCTTGAGGGACACCCTGGTACTGTGTACTACCATACATTCCTGCGGTGGTCCCTGGAGTAAAGAGATGACAATCCCAACCCATTGCACCTCGGGGGCGGGGCCTGAAATATAGTTGACAATTCTCCTTAAAAGTCTGCAAAGCTTTCTAGTCACCCAGGGGCAGATTAACTTTACCAAAGGCCCCGACCTGTTCAACAAATTTGCTCTTAACGGAGGCGTTGATGTCTCCGCTCCCTACTTCCTGATCCTTCTCCATAGCAATCATCTCCAGCATGACACTCAGTGTAATGGGATTCTATGGTGCATAGCTGAAGACGGGTAGGATGGAAACGGAGTAAAAAGGGCCATTTCCTAATACACAGGTAGGAATAGTGGGGAGAAGAGACAATGGTGGCTACATTAGGGGGTTCCATTGCCAGATTCTGAATGAAGGTAATTTAGAAAAACGACTGTTGTGCCAAGTGACGCCTGACGTTCAGTGTTCATACAACTACAGGTACTGTATACTATAGATAGTTGGGACATGTCCATGTTCAGTGACCAATCACGTTCTATTTCTAAGTAGATAAGGTTTTTTAATTTCAATTAAAAAAAAAATATTTGGAGAGGGCAGTCATCAATGGGTTAAGTACAAAATAATGTACTACCCCCCCCCCAACTTAAATCAGCTTACAACATAATTTCAGACCTCAACCAGACCCCTAAATACAGACACTGGACCCCAAACTTGATTCAAATTAAATTGGATTAAAATACCCTCCTCACACACATTGCTCTCATGAACATACTCTGTAGGTGATTGTTCTCTTGTGTCCCTCCCCTCACCCCAGACTGGTCATTCCCCCCTTCCCACCCAGATTTTTCACCCTAGTCAAAGAATAGTCAAATAAACCGTTACTGGATATTCAGTAACACACGCCAAAAGTCAGAACTAGAGATGATCAAATAGGGCCGAGGTTCAGGTTCGTACGAACCCAAACCATCGGCATTTGACTCCTGCTGCCTTCCCGTTGCGTGGGGGAAGGTGGAGACAGCCCAAGTACCGCCTGGAAAGCAGGTGTTACTCAGGCTGTCTCCACCTACCCCACGGAACAGGAAGGCAGCAGGAGTCAAATGCCGATGGTTCGGGTTCATACGAACCTGAACCTCGGCCCTGTTCGATCATCTCTAGTAAGATAACAATGCAGTACCTTAAATGAGCCAAGGTCAAAACACAGTTAGGAGTGAGGTACAAGGTCAGAAGACAAGCCAAAGTCAGGGAATAATAGCCAAGGTCACAACAAACAAACTAGCAATACAGAACACTGATGAAGTTTGGGGAAGACAAAAAACTGTGAGACAGCTCATACAAACAGTTTCCCGGTCCATCTGTCTCTGCACTTTGTAATGCAGGAGGGTTAATCTAAGGTCAAGTTGTTTGTGATCTTACTGTGATTAAAGAGGAACTCCAGGTAGAGGTTAAAAAAAGAAAAAAAGATGAAACTTCTGCAGAAGCATAATGCTTTACTTACCTGTCTATCCCAGTTTTGAAACGACCATAAATCCATTTGTTTGGGGGGGGGGGGGTGTTTTGTGTTTCTGTGCTTCCTGGTTGATCAGCTCCCAGGATGCAATGCTTTCCCTCAGCTGATCATCACATTCCCCCACCCATCACAATCAGTAAAATTAGTGCTGCACCTGCTTCTGGCCATTCAGAGATGGTGAATCAGTCAGGGGATTGGGGATCCAGCCAACCACCTGTCTGCATCATCAGCCTGTCCTCAGCAAACACACACAATGTGAGACAAAGGCATGGAATATTTGTCTCCTAAGGTGGGAGAGCAGAGGGAGCAGGAGACAATGTGAATTGGCACAGAGGACATTTTTTTCACTTTCTGGATTTCTATCAGCTACCAATGTGGCAGAACCGCACAGATACAGTAATACATTGTATAGACACATCTATATAACTTTTAGGGTGTGTTCACACCTACAGGATCTGCAGCAGATCTGCAGCAGATTTGATGCTGTGTTCAGTTATTTAAATGAAATATGCTGCAGAAAATCAGCTGCAGATCCTGTAGGTGTGAACGCACCATTAATGTACTTTTAATAGAAAACAAGTTTTTCTTATCCGGTATCCGGAGTTCCCCTTTAACCCTCCTGGCCTCACAGAGTGCAGAAACAGCTGGCCAGGGACACTGTTTACATGAGCCCTCTTGGAAGGGGAGCAGGGGGAAGACGAAGTGAACAGCTCAGACATAGTCTTCCTTGTCTTCAGCAGAAAGCAGCAGAATCAGAACTAGGGGAAGGAGACAGAAAAGGTAATGACATGTATGGAATGAAATATTAGTCTCCAGGAAAGGGGGGGGGGTGTTGACTTGTATAATGTATTTTACCTTTGGAGTTGAGTGGAATACTCCTTTAAAAAGGACGTGACAAACAGAAGTAGCTCCTCAGAAGTTAGACATCATGGAGGGATCCAAAGAAATTCAGAAATAAATGAGAGACAAAGTAGTTGAGATATATTAGTCTGGAAAAGGTTATAAAGCCATCTCCAAAGCTTTGCCACTCAAGAGAAGATGAGATCCATTGTCCACAAACGGAGAAAACATGGAACTGTGGTCAACCTTCACAGGAGTGGCCGGCCATCCAAAATTGGCCCATGAGTGCAGCGACGACTCACAAAACACCTCACGTCAAAGAACTGCAGCCCTCACTTGTCTCAGTTAAAGTCAGTGCTCATGACTCCACAATAAGAAAGAGACAAAACTGACCTGCATGGCAGACTTCCAAGATAAAAATTACTGCTGAGATAAAAGAACATAAAGGATTGTCTCAGTTTTGCCAGAAAACATCTTGATCATCCCCAAGACTTTTGGAAAAAGACTCTGAGGACTGACAACTTGAACTTTTTGGAATGTAAGTCCCATTATATCTGGCATAGAAGCAACACAGCAGTTCAGAAAAGGAATATTGTACCAACAGTAGAACATGGTGGTGGTAGTGTGATGGCCTGGTTATGGTGGTCTAGGGTTGTTTTTCTGCTTCAGTACTTGGAAGACTTGAGGTAAGGGTATGTGCACACAACAGAATAAGCAACGAAATCCAGGCAGAAGTTGAAGAACCCACCGCACAGACCCTATTTGAAATTCTTCACTTCGTAGTGTGCACATACCCTAATCAATGGAACCATGAATTCTGCCGTCTACCAACAAATCTTGAAGAAGAATGTCAGGCCATCTGTTGGTGACCTCAAGATGAAACTCACCTGGATTATGCAGCAGGACAATGATCCAGAACACACCAACAAGTTCACCTCTGAATGGCTTAAGAAATACAAAATTAAGACTTTGGAGTGGCCTAGTCAAAGTCCTGACCTTAATGTGATAAAGATGTTGTTTCATGACCTTAAAAGATCCCTCCAATGTGGGTGAATTACAACAATTCTGCAAAGATGAAAGGGCCAGAATTCCTCCTCAGCGTTGCCGCCCCCTCCCCTCTCTTCCCTGCCGCTGTCACAAGATTGTAACAGCGGCAGGGGGCAGGGGAGAGGGGTGAGGCATAGGGATGGATCATTATGATCCCATAAACTGATGTCCAAAAACGACCTGGGCATTGATGCATCAATGACCCCAGGTCGTGAAAGGGTTAATAATGAAGACCTTCATATAAAATCTGCTTCTTGCGTTTTGTTTGTCTAATATTTAAATTTGCCGATCTGAAATATTTAAGAGTGAGAAACATCCATAAGATTAAGAAATCAGGAAGGGTGGCAAATAGTTTTTACACCATTGTACAAATTCTTTTGCCCAGGAACTTCAATTTACACAAAAATATGAGACTACACCTATAGTTCTTGCCAATATATTTTCAGCTGAATACTGACTTTTTACAAAGTTCTACAGAAAAGGTGTAACCTTACTTTTTATCAATGCAACCTAAGTGGTATATGACCAAAGGGACATTAGTCATACCATCTTCTTCTCACACAAGGTGTAAGAGATCAGGGGTGGGGGTCTGACTTCTGGGTCCCTTTTGATCTTGTGAATGGGGTCCCTGAAATCCTTGTTTTTACATGGGCTGATGGGAATAAGAAAATAAGCACCGATCAGCAAGATTGTCCCTCAGGGTGGTATTCCACGGGCCGACCAGGGCCGGATCAACGATGTAAACGAGCGCCGATCTGCTAGATCGCCGCTTGTTTACTGGGCCTATTCCACGGCCCGACAATCATTTATGGAGGGCTGCAGGGACATTGTTACCGATGACCTTGCAGCCCTTGTTTCATACATTACCTGTCCAGGCTGCAGGTCTTCTCCTGATCCCGGGGGCCCGCGGCGCCGCAGTTTCGGAGCGGCCTGTCTGAGCTGACAGACCGCTCAGCCAATCACTGGCCAGGACCGCCGCGGCCAGTGATTGGCTAAGCGGTCTGTCAGTTCAGACAGGCCGCTCCGAAGCTGTGGCGGCGCGGGACCCCGAGAGAAGGAGAAGACCTGCAGCCTTGACAGGTAAAGTATGCTGTTTGTTAAATCGTCGGTCGCCCGCCGCGCACCGCTATTCCACGTAGCGATGCGCGGGTGGCGACTAATGATTTTAGGATTGAACCTAAATGAACGATCAGCCGATGACACGATCATCGGCTGATCGTTCTCTCTATTCCACAGAGTGATAATCGGCCGAATCAGCCCGATTCGGCCGATTGTCGCTCCGTGGAGTAGGCCCCTAATGCACAGAGCCTTTACAAGATTTGATTAGTTGTGCAGGCACGTCCATAGGTCAGACATTGACTTACAGGGTAGCTACCTATAAGAACTATCTATAATTTATTTTACATAGTTACAGTACATAGTTAATAGGGTTGAAAAAAATAGTCCGTGAAGTTCAACTTATAAGCCTATAGGGGGGAGATTTATCAAACATGGTGTAAAGTGAAACTGGTTCAGTTGCCCCTAGCAACCAATCAGATTCCACCTTTCATTCCTCACAGACTCTTTGGAAAATGAAAGGTGGAATCTGATTGGTTGCTAGGGGCAACTGAGCCAGTTTCACTTTACACCACGTTTGATAAATCTCCCCCATTGTGTTTATCCAGAGGAAGTATAAAAAAACGCTCACAAGGCAGATACCAATTGCCAGATCACAGGAAGAATAAATCCCTGGATCACCATCCTATGACATGAAATCTAGTGCCCGTAACCGTACTGTCCATTCACATATTTGTACATTATGTTTAGACGTCTTTTTTCTAATCTAAATAACCCCAAGTTTCATACTTGGTACCTGGTCTTGGTACTATGACCCACCCATTCCCTTAATGACCTCTTCGTCTGGAGAAGAGTAAGGGCCCTATTACACGGAATGACCAATTCGGGCAGATATTGCCCATGTAGTAAAAAAAAAAATATATAGCGATCAGCCGAGGAGCCGATCATTAGCTGGTTGTTGTCTTTCAGCAAATTAAAAAATCATTGGTGGCTGACCACGCATGGCTACGCATAATAGTGAGGCGCGGCTGATGGCTAATAATTGTAAAATAATCAATAAAGATTATACTTTACCTGTCCACGCTTCCCCGATTTCTTCCTGCATTTTTTCCGCTCACCACAGCCGCCACTGAAGCGTCTCTGAACTGACAGACCACTCAGCCAATCACTAGCCATGGTGCCGTCCCATCTTGGCCAGTGATTGGCTGAACAGCCTGTTACTGCACAGAGCTTCAACAGTGGCTGGAACAGGAAGCGAGACACCTGGGAGCCTGGACAGGTAAGTATAATATTTTTCACTTTCCATGAAAACCAAGGGCTGCACAGACATCTCTCACGATGTCCATGCAGCCAATAATATACAATAATCGAGACGAGATCTAGATCTAGTTCCTTTAAACACAATTAATCAAATGGCCAGGCCGCTGGAAAAATTGCCCAGTTTCCAGATGCCGATCCAGCATCTTCACCTTCTGACAGTACGGGCCTGTGACACTGAGTTCCCGTCCTGCTTTTTGGCCGCTGTTGTATTTCAGCTTGTCAATAATTCTGCAGGAGGTGGCATCCTGAAGATACAGCAATGGCCAATGAGCAGGACAGGAGCTCACAGTGTCTGAGACCCGCATGAGCCCAGGATAAAGAGGGTGAAGAAGCCGGATCACACAGCAGCACTGGTATGTATGCACTGCTTCTGTGGTAGGCATCTGGAAACTGGCATCAAGGATATAATACCTGTTTAGGAACCTCACTATACGTGTTCTATAAGGGAAAAAGTTCCTGTACTTAACCCCCTCCCGCCGCCGTACTGTTAATTAACGTCGCTGCAGCCTATGCCGATGCTGCAGCAACGTTAATTAACGATCCAGGATGACACAGGCACAGGAGCTGCGCCTGTGTCATCCGCGGCGGGTCTCGGGTATCAGTGATAGCCGGGGACCCGCCGCAACTCTCAGCACCAGAGCGCGGCTATAGATAGAGTTAACCCTATAGATACTGTGGTCAGCACGACCGCAGCATCTATAGGGCTCCAGATAGAGAATTCTCCCTCTAGAGAGGGAAAATTTTCTCTCCGGTGTCCATCGGGGCTCTGCGAAGTAATCGCAAAGTCTCAATGGTAGCCATAGAAACCGAAAGCCTCAGGCTTCTGGTTTCCTGGCTAGAGAAGCCGGCAGGGGTCGGGAGGGAAGGCTGGGCACGTGAGGCGCGCACCCGTGAGCTTTGCCCCCCCCCCTCTCTCCTTTGCCGCTGTTACAAGATAGTAACAGCGGCGCGGGACAGAGGAGAGGGGGTAGAGATATTATGATCCCATAAGCTGACAGCTGCATTTTAATGGCTATAAACAAGCCATCCCTAGTGTCTATTGGTGGGACCCCTGCCCCATGAGATGCAATCGCAGAGGGGTGATCCCTGCTTTCTTCCGGGACTCAGTGCCACAATGCCGCTGATCCCGACTCAGTATCGGTACTAGATTGCTCTAGGCTTCACCATTGTAATCAAGCACTGATCTCATTGATCAATGCAGTATATGTATACTGCGTTGATCTACATGAGAAATCAGTAAAGTGTATGTTGGTGTCCCTATTTAATATTAAAAATCCCATCCCATATTCACAGTTTAAATTTCCCTCATTTTATCAAAATAAATAAATAACTGAATATATTTGGCATTGCTGCGTGCGGAATCACCCGAACTATTAAATTATAGCATTCCTGATCTTGCACGGTAAACGGCATAAACGCAGAAAAAAAAATCAAAGTACAAAATTGCAAAGTACAAAGTACAAAGTTGCATATGCGCAAGCAAGGTACCGATAGAAAGTACAGATTATGCCGCAAAAAATAAATTGAATGAATGAATGAATGAATGAATGACAATCCAAATTACCTAAGCAGATACCAGCACATGCCATGTCCTTCGTCTGCGGAACTTTCAGGTTTGGCGCCACATGACAACGTGGGGTGTCATGTGAAAAATGCCGTAACCAGGGCACCGTCCATGCACATGCGTACTAATGGAAGCAGGCAGTGCAATATGAAGATATTGCAAGTGATATAGAATAAAATAGGGGTGATCGTCATTAATAGAAACAATAACATGAAAGTACATAAGAGACAAATAAAATACCGGTAAGACATACATAAAGGATAAATTATAGCCCCACTAAATAAAATACTATGTCAAACGACAGAAAAAAAGAGATTCACAGCTGATAACTGTTGGTAACCACGAACTGAAATAAACATTGTACATAAAGAAAAAGAAAAAAGGAAATAAAATTAATCAATTATGTGAACAATAATATAAAACATGTAAAAAAGTGAAAGCAGAAAAATATATATAAAAAGTGCAAGTGCACTGACATAAAGTGCGCCATGGTGATAGTGCCAAAAAATAATAATAATAATAATAATCATGTAAAGTGCAAGAAAAAAAGAAAACCAAACAAACACATACAAACAATTAGTACAGATATATATTCTTGTAAACATAGATGACATGAATGAAAGGACAACAATAAAGACCCTATTACCTATTACCGTTACGGCCGATAATCGTCTGGTGTAATAGAAGACAACGATCAGCCGGCATGAACCATGTGTGTGTGTGTGGGAGGGGCAGGGGGTCAATTTTACCACACAAATAATTCTTTATCTGGTTTCTCAGCATATTTCGGGGGAAAAATTTGCTCCGTCATTGCAAAATGCAATTGGTGTCTCAAAAAATAAGGGCTCATGTGAGTCTGTAGGTGAAAAAACTGCAAGTGCTATGGCCTTTTAAGTACAAGGAGAAAAGAATTAAAGCGCAAAACTGAAAATTGGCCGTGTCCTTAAAGGGTTAGTGCATCCAGGCAGTAAAATATTCCTTATTACCTCATCAGAGAGATGCGCTAGTGTGGTAGTACAAGCCCCCGGGGGCACACTCTGGTACTGTGGCTGTGTACTACCCTACATTCCTGCGGCGGTTCCTAGAGTAAAGCGACAACAATCCTAACCCGTTGCACCTCAGGGGCGGAGCTTAAAAATATAGATGGTGATGCTCTTTAAAAGTCTTAAAAAAAGCTTTCTGGTCACCCAGGGCCAAATTAACTTTACCATAGGCCCTGGGCTGTTCACCCAACTTGTCCACCCTCTAACAACCCACCCACCACACACACACTTTAATTATGGCAACACTAAAGTAGTGTTCACAGTATGAAATAAGTAACATATAGTCATATATACCGTGTACCTGTAAAGTTTTAAGAAGAAAATGATTATCAGGCAGCTCCGCGCTCAATCGTCATTTTCCAAAGTGCTTCCATTTTGAATCTTAGGTACCTTAATGGAGGCGCCGTTGTCTCCGCTCCCTGCTGTTTGTATCTGTGAATTAGGAGGCGGTGCTTCCTGATCCATCTCCATAGCAACCATCTCCCAGTGTAATGTATATATGTGGTGCATAGCTGGAGACTATGGAAACGGAGTAGAAAGGGCCATTTCCTAATACACAGGTATGAACAGCTGGCAGAGGAGACAACGACACCTCCATTAAGGTATTTCTGCTGCAAATTTAAAATGGAAGTAATTTGCCTTCATGTAATGTGTCTTTGATCTTGTAATGTTCCTGTTTGTAGTAGAAGCAGTAAGGCTGAGGGCAGTAGTAGCTGTAGAGCTGGTGGTAGTAGTAGCTGTAGAGCTGGGAAAAGTAGTAGCTGTAAAGCTGGGAGTAGTAGCAGTAGGGATTGGGGTAGTAGTGCATTGTCCCAGAACAGAGGTTTTCTCTAATTTCTCCAAAAAGTGTATATTTACATCTGGATCTGTCTATATTCTATTGTCTCTGTTCTGGAAAGATAGTCCCACTGCAAACTGATTATATTATGTCATCCCTCTCAGTATTCAGGTCTGCTATTTCACTTATTTCTTATGCATATTCAGTTATCAGTGCCTAATGGTGTGATGATGCAATGGCTTGGTGAGTCATGTGACTTGTCCCCGGCTGCCATAGTAACCCCAATAGCCGTCGAGCTTTGGCTGGGGATGCTATGTCACTTCCTGTCTACCTGGGTTCTTCTCTCCACCTTCAGGGGAGAAGGGTGTGTTTTGCTGCTGCTCCTGTGATACAGGGCCGCAACTCCGTGGTACCTGCTCCTGTACTGACCAGAAGTGCTCCGGTCCAGTCAGGACCTGGTTTTCCCCTTATTCTCAAGATTCTCCAAGATTCTCATCTCTAACAAAGATCTGGGTGTCGCTCTTCAGTCACTACTCTCATCATCTACTATCATCAACCGCAAGTGTTTATTTCAACTCCATTCCACCCAGTATCATATCTCCGGCACTACTACTCCCACCATTCAGTCTCCTTGCTCAAAGTAACGCTATCATCACAGCCTATTGCAGCATCACCCATTACTCCGTTATACTCAAGTAATATTCAAGTCTGCCTCAATCCTGGTTGCATCCAGAGACACTGTTGCTATTGACTATCACTGTTATAATAAATGCACAACTACCGTTGTTTCTGAACCCTGGTTATTGGTCTAGTTATAGCATGGTCAGGTCCCCGTGGGTCAGTCAGCTCCCCTCGTGCCTATACCGTGACATAACATCTGGCAACTGGCTGCCCGGGTCCTACCCAGTACTACCACCTACTACTACTCTCAGCGGGAGGCCCCAGCACAGTAGTAGCAGTAGGGCTGAGGGTAGTAGCTATAGGGCTGGGGTAGTAGTAGCAGTAGGGATGAGGATAGTAGTGGCTGTAGGGCACAAGTAGGATGGGAGTAGTAGTAGCAGTAGGGCTGGGGTAGTAGTAGCAGTAGGGCTGGGAGTAATATCTGTATGGCTGGAAGTAGTAGTATCTGTAGGGCTGGGGGTAGTAGTAGCAGTAGGACTGGGGGTAGTAGTAGCAGTAGGACTGGGGGTAGTAGTAGCTGTAGAGTGGGAGAAGTAGTAACTGTAGGGCTGGGAGAAGTAGTAGCAGTAAAGCTGGGAGTAGTAGTAGTAGGGCTGGGGATAGTAGTGGCTGTAGGGCAGGGGGTAGTAAAAGCAGTACGGCTGAGGGTAGTAGCTGTAGGGCTGGTGGTAGTAGTAGCAGTAGGGCTTGGGTAGTAGCAGCTGTAGGGCTGGGGGTAGTAGTAGCTGTAGGGCTGGGAGCAGTAGTAGCAGTAGGGCTGGGAGTAGTAGTAGCTGTAGGGCTGGGAGAAGTATTAGCTGTAGGGCTGGGAGTAGTAGTAGCAGTAGGGCTGGGAGTAGTAGTAGCAGTAGGGCTGTGAGAAGTATTAGCTGTAGGGCTGTGAGTAGTAGTAGCTGTAGGGCTGGGGTAGTAGTAACAGTAGGGCTGTGAGTAATAGCTGTAGGGCTGGGAGTAGTAGTAGCAGTAGGGCTGGGAGTAGTAGTAGCTGTAGGGCTGGGAGAAGTATTAGCTGTAGGGCTGGGAGTAGTAGTAGCAGTAGGGCTGGGAGTAGTAGTAGCAGTAGGGCTACAGTAGTAATAGCTGTAGGGCTGGGAGAAGTATTAGCTGTAGGGCTGGGAGAAGTATTAGCTGTAGGGCTGTGAATAGTATTAGCTGTAGGGCTGGGGTAGTAGCTGTAGGGCTGGGGTAGTAGTAACAGTAGGGCTGTGAGTAATAGCTGTAGGGCTGGGAGTAGTAGTAGTTCTAGGGCTCTTTATTTCTCCTGCTCCTCCCAATGATCTTCCTCCTCAGGGCCCAGCTACTGCTTCAGGTGTGATCCTCTGTGCTGGCATAGTGAGGTAGCAAGGGGACGGGCCTGATCACAACCGCGAACGCTATAGCTACGCCACTGAACAAGTGTGTGTGTGTG
This sequence comes from Dendropsophus ebraccatus, assembly GCF_027789765.1. NCBI lineage: Eukaryota > Metazoa > Chordata > Amphibia > Anura > Hylidae > Dendropsophus > Dendropsophus ebraccatus. The sequence continues at coordinate 12,525,459 of NC_091454.1, read as the reverse complement.
GGGGGGGGGGCCTGAAACAAGTGGGCCCAGTGCAAATACACAATTTGTTTTCTGGTAAAAGTGGCCCTAACATACACACACACACTGCCCCCATGAACATGCTCTCTTGTGTCCCTCCCCTTTCCGCAAACTGGTCATCCTGTCCCCCCCTTCCCACCACACTTGTCACCCTTTACTCCCTGCGGGGTGTCCCCACCCCAGACTGATCCCACGGGCACCCCTTCCCCTCCCCCCTTTCCCCTTGTCCTACCCCTTTTTTCTCTGGTTATACCAAAGTTTGGTTCCATCAGGCTCAGATTACAGTACTGAATATGGACTTTGTCTTCCCCTCAGGCCATTTTTCCTGATAGGAACCTATAGTTTGGTTACTTTTCCAAACTATTTGTGAAAGTAATTTGTTATGAGCTTCTCATTCTACTATTCTCGTTCTCGTTTTCCAATACTCTCCTATATAGAAATGTTTGTTATAGTTTTTTTTGTGTGAAAAACTTAATAAAAAAAAATGGCCTGCATGGCAGAGTTTCAAGACAAAAACCACGGCTGAGAAAAAAGAACATAAAGGCTTGTCTCAGTATTGCCTGAAAAGATCTTGATCATCCCCAAGACTTTTTGAAGAAGAAGACTTACGAGACAAAAGTTGAACTTTTTGGAAGGTTTAAGTCCCATTACATCTGGTGTAGAAGCAACACAGCATTTCAGAAAAGGGACATCATACCAAGAGTAGAACACGGAGGTGGTAGTGTGTAGTGTGGTGGTCCGAGGCTGTTTTGCTGCTTCAGGACCTAAAAGACTTGCTGTGATAAATGGAGCCATGAATTCTGACGTCTACCAACAAGTTCCGAAGGAGAATGTCCGGACATCTGTTAGTGACCTCAAGCCTGAACACACTTGGATTATGCAGCAGGACAATGATCCAAAACACACCAGCAAGTCCACCTCTGAATGGCTTGAGAAAAGTTAAATTAAGACTTTGGGGGTGGCCAAGTCAAAGTCCTGACCTTAATCCAATGCTGTGTCATGACCTTAAGAAATCGCTGCAATGTGGGTGAATGACAACAATTCTGCAAAAATGAGAGGGACAGAATTCCTCCGGTACGTTGTAAAATATGCAAAATAACCCTCCAGAGACACCATTACAGGTCTCAACGTAGTGAGCCAGCCAGACCTCCGGGAAGGAACAACCAAGGCAAGGAATGTCTCCAGTCAAGGAAACCACCCAAGCAAGGTATCCATCCACAGACAGCTGTTTCGGGGTATTTGCCCCTCATCAGTGTGAGTAGGTTTCTGGCTAGTGGGAGCAATGCTAGTAAGTGCATGCAAAGAGATGTAATTGACCTCAGGGAGATCAACCAAAAACACCACAGAGACACCATCACAGGTCTTGACGTGAGTGTATTCTAGGACATTACCCCCAGGGAAATCAAATATGCAAAAGAACACTACAGAGACACCATTACAGGTCTCAACGCAGGGAGCTAGCCAGACCTTCCCTCCGGGAAGGAACAACCAAGCCAAGGAATGTCTCCAGTCAAGAAAACCACCTAAGCACGGTATCCCACTCCCACTAGCCAGAAAACTCCACACTGATGAGGGGCAAATACCCCCAAACAGCTGTCTGTGGATGGATACCTTGCTTGGGTGGTTTCCTTGACGGGAGACATTCCTTGGCTTGGTCTGGCTAGCTCACTACATTGAGACCTGTAATGGTGTCTCTGTAGTGTTCTTTTGCATATTTGATTTCCCAGGGGGCAATGTCTCTGTGGTGTTTTTGGTTGATCTCCCTGAGGTCAACCATCATCTCTTTGAACGTTGTAAAATAATTGTTGTCCGTTATCACAGTTGATGCTGCTAAGAGCAGCCCAACCATTTATTAGGTTTAGTTTTCTTTTGATCACTTTTTCCCCTTAATAATAAAGACCTTCTTGTGTTACTTGTGTTATGTTTGTCTAATTCTTAAATTTGCTGATCTGAGACTTTTTAAGTGTGACAAACATCCAAAAGATTATGAAATCAGGAAGGGTGGCAAATACTTATTTAGACCCTTGTACACATCCTTGCCCGGTTATCTCAAATAAGGAACTACGAGACTACACCTATAGTTCTTGCCAATGTATTTTCAGCTGAATACTGACTTTGTACAGAGCAAGTTCTGCAGAAAAGTTGCAACCTCACTTTTTAGGGTAAAAAGCAACCTAAGCAGTATATGACTGTAAGGTTATTTAGTGTACCATCTTTTTAATATAAAACATGAGATTGTGGGCAGGGCCGGCTTCAGGGTTTTGCAGGCCCTTGGGTGACAGAGCCTCATCCCCCTTATCCATCCATCCACTATGCACAATCACTTGAGACACCACTAACATACACAAACACACATTACTGACTCACACACACACACACACACACACACACATTACTGACACACACACACACACACACACATTACTGACACACACACACACTTACTGACACACACACACTGACTGACACACATTCCTGACTGCAACATACATTACCGACTCACAAACATCACTTACTGACTGACACACATTACTGACTGACACACATAACTGACACACACACATACAGACAGCACTTACAGCTGAGTCTTTTCTCTCTTCCTCTCTGCCCTGCCGATCTCCACACTGTAGTATTGAGGACCTGTGGGTCATGTGATCAGGTCCTTCATCTGCCTTTCTCTCTCAAAGATTATGCTCTTTCTCTGTCTTCTGATGTTCAGCCCCTCACCCTGCACTACAGTGAGTGGGCTGATCAGAACACTGGGCCCCCCTCCCTCTTTGAGCCCCTGAAGGCGCTGGGGCCCCGGCACTTGCCTGGGTAAGCCCTGTGCTGACGCTGGCCCTGATGGTGGGGGCTCTGACTGATGGGTCCCTTTTCCCTATCTATAATTTCTTTTACATAGTTAATAAGGTTGAAAAAAGTTTAACCTATAACCCTACTGTGTTGATCCAGAGGAAGGCAAAAACACTCATGAGGTAGATGCCAATTGCTCCATCTCAGTCTCAGTACGGTAACTCATCCATTTCCTTAATGACTGTAACGCCTGGAGTAGTGGATCCACTGGACCGTCACTAGCGATGGCACTAACCTCACCAGGGAGCGGAGTCTAAGGGGCCGCTGGTTTTCACCTGGTTTTCACCTGGTTTCCCCAGGTCGCTACCCCTGGCTTGGTTGCTAGTGACGACAGGCGAGGCGTGGCACGAGGTAAGGCGCCCCCCGGGGCCGAACTAGTAGCAGCGCCAGGTCACAGTACATGGACCCCGGCAGCTGCATGGAGAGGTCGCGGCGGCGGTCCGGAGCACGGGATGCCGCCGCGGCCGTGACAATGGCCTCTTTTTCTGGAGTGATAACCTGCTAAATCAGGCCAATTTGGGCAGATATCTCTCCCTGTAATAAAAAAAACCCCAATTGGCCGAAGAGCTGATTATTAGCTGATCGGTGGCAACCGTGTGCAAGATACAGGGAGCAGTAAGCCGGGGAGCATGGTCAGGTAGAAATAATTTATTTAGTTTATTAAGTTTATTACTTTCGCTGTAAGCCTAGGGCTGCACGGACATCGGTAACGATGTCTGTGCACCCCTTACTGCAGGATAATTGAGGCATTTAACAAGCTCTGTAAGCGGGCGCTGATCAGTGCTTGCTCACTGTGTTAATACCGCCCTAAGGGTCCTTTTACACCTTAAGATTCTCGGACACCCATCAGCCGAGGAGCAGTCATTTTCCCACTTTTCAGATGAGCTCTGACACTTTTACACAGGTCGACTATCGACGCAATCAACGTTTCTAGGAACGCTCATTGACGATTATCGACCCCTGTAAAAAACCTTGTAGTATGCATGCCGTATAAGTACAAAAACATTCTTGAACTTAAGAAGGAAGGAAACCAACAATTCCCACCAATCAGAAAGAAGAGCTTCTGGACTCCGACCACTTGCACTCTATATAACCCCTGAGGAACCCTGCAGAACAGTCAGAGATCTCAGGACCTTGAGGACTCTCCACAACTTCCCTCACCATACTCAGCTTCAGACATGAAGTTACTACTCGTTTTGTTGATGTGCGCCACCTCATCCTTAGCGGGACGTATCGGTAAGGATTAAAAATTCTCTAGCAACCTTATTAACTATTTAAATACAGTCTATGAAGTCAACACTTTAGGAAATCGGGGAAAACATCGGCTACAAGGTTTAAGCTTTTTACCTCCTTTCCTCCTGTAGTTCTAAAACTTTTGATTTTTATATTACTATTTGTTTTTTCTCATTTTTCTGTCGACATTTTTTTTGCAGGATAAGTCTTACTTTTTGGGGTTCATATAACTTATTGGTTTAGTTTTATTATTACTTTTTTATGGGAAAAAAGTGGGAATTTTCTAAACTTTACACCATTGGCCATTCTATTGTTACTCTTTGGGTCCCCACTACTACAGGGTAGGGCTGGGCGATTAATCGAATTAATTCGATTAATTCGCCCAGAATTTGAGAATCGATTTGAATTTTTTGGAAAATCGAAAATCGATTTTCCCAAAAAATCATTGGATTTGGGCGCGCGGGCGGGCTGCTCGCATCCTCCAGCTACTGAAACAGCGTGAGGAGCGGGAGCGCCCAGCAGCGTCCTATGTCCCCGCCTCTGACCCGCCCCCATAGCCGGACGTGTACGCGCGCTTCCTCCCGGCCGCACATGGAGGTCCCCGGAGGAGGCTTCAGATACTGAAGCATCGGGTGATCGCTGCGGGTGCTGGAGCTGTACAGCAGCGACACTATCACCCGATGCTTCAGTATCTGCAGCCTCCTCCGGGGACCTCCATGTGCGGCCGGGAGGAAGCGCGCGTATATGTCTGGCTATGGGGGCGGGTCCGCTGCGGGGAGTAGTGCGGGCGGGAGGAGAGCGCAAGTGACGGTGGTGTGCGCCCGCGCAGAGCGGGTACACCAGGTATGTTCCCTCCTGCCCCGGTCTGCTCCATGCCCCTGCCGATCTGCCCTATTCTCCCCCCGATCTGCCCCATGCATGTTCCCCAGTGTACCCCATGCCCTTCCCCCCTAGTCTGCTCCATGCTCTTAGCTATGTCCCTGACCCTCATCTTTACCTGTACTACTACTACTACTACACCCCTCATCTTTACCTGTACTACTACTACTGCACCCCTCATCTGTACCTGTACTACTACTACACCAGGCTCATCTATACCTGTACTACTACTACTACTACACCCCTCATCTGTACCTGTACTACTACTACTACACCCCTCATCTTTACCTGTACTACTACTACACTCATCTGTACCTGTACTACTACTACACCTGTACTACTACTGCACCCCTCATCTTTACCTGTACTACTACTACTGCACCCCTCATCTGTTCCTGTATTATTACTGCTACTGCACCCCTCATCTATACCTGTACTACTACTACACCCCTCATCTGTACCTGTACTACTACTACACCCCTCATCTATACCTGTACTACTACTACACCCCTCATCTGTACCTGTACTACTACTACACCCCTCATCTTTACCTGTACTACTACTACACCCCTCATCTTTACCTGTACTACTACTACTACACCCCTCATCTTTACCTGTACTACTACTACTACACTCCTCATCTATACCTGTACTACTACTACACCCCTCATCTGTACCTGTATTACTACTACACCACTCATCTATACCTGTACTACTACTACACCACTCATCTATTCCTGTACTAGTACTACACCCCTCATCTTTACCTGTACTACTACTACACCCCTCATCTTTACCTGTACTACTACTACTACACCCCTCATCTTTACCTGTACTACTACTACACCCCTCATCTTTACCTGTACTACTACTACTACACCCCTCATCTATACCTGTACTACTACTACACCCCTCATCTGTACCTGTACTACTACCACACCCCTCATCTGTACCTGTACTACTACTACTGCACCCCTCATCTGTACCTGTACTACTACACTCCTCATCTGAACCTGTACTACTACTACTACTACACCCCTCATCTGTACTACTACTACACCCCTCATCTATACCTGTACTACTACTACACCCCTCATCTGAACCTGTACTACTACTACACCCCTCATCTTTACCTGTACTACTACTACACCCCTCATCTTTACCTGTACTACTACTACACCCCTCATCTGAACCTGTACTACTACTACACCCCTCATCTTTACCTGTACTACTACTACACCCCTCATCTTTACCTGTACTACTACTACACCCCTCATCTATACCTGTACTACTACTACTACACCCCTCATCTATACCTGTACTACTACTACACCCCTCATCTGAACCTGTACTACTACTACTACCACACCCCTCATCTGTACCTGTACTACTACTACTACACCCCTCATCTGTACTACTACTACACCCCTCATCTATACCTGTACTACTACTACACCCCTCATCTGAACCTGTACTACTACTACACCCCTCATCTTTACCTGTACTACTACTACACCCCTCATCTTTACCTGTACTACTACTACACCCCTCATCTGAACCTGTACTACTACTACACCCCTCATCTTTACCTGTACTACTACTACACCCCTCATCTTTACCTGTACTACTACTACACCCCTCATCTATACCTGTACTACTACTACTACACCCCTCATCTATACCTGTACTACTACTACACCCCTCATCTGAACCTGTACTACTACTACACCCCTCATCTTTACCTGTACTACTACTACACCCCTCATCTTTACCTGTACTACTACTACACCCCTCATCTGAACCTGTACTACTACTACACCCCTCATCTTTACCTGTACTACTACTACACCCCTCATCTTTACCTGTACTACTACTACACCCCTCATCTATACCTGTACTACTACTACTACACCCCTCATCTATACCTGTACTACTACTACTACACCACTCATCTATACCTGTACTACTACTACACCCCTCATCTGTTCCTGTACTACTACTGCACCCCTCATCTGTTCCTGTACTACTACTACTACACCCCTCATCTGTACCTGTACTACTACTACACCCCTCATCTGTTCCTGTACTACTACTACTGCACCCCTCATCTGTACCTGTACTACTACTACTGCACCCCTCATCTGTTCCTGTACTACTACTACTACACCCCTCATCTTTACCTGTACTGCTAATCCCCTCATCTGTACCTGTACTACTACTACACCCCTCATCTGTACTACTACTACTACACCCCTCATCTTTACCTGTACTACTACACTCCTCATCTGTACCTGTACTACTACACCCCTCATCTGTACTACTACTACACCCCTCATCTTTACCTGTACTACTACTACACCCCTCATCTGTACCTGTACTACTACTACACCCCTCATCTTTACCTGCAACCCTACTACTACACCCCTCATCTTTACCTGTACTACTACTACACCCCTCATCTGTACCTGTACTACTACTACTGCACCCCTCATCTGTTCCTGTACTACTACTACTACACCCTTCATCTGTACCACTACTACACCCCTCATCTTTACCTGTACTGCTAATCCCCTCATCTGTACTACTACTAATACACTAGTACATAGGGCACATATTTGGGAAAACTACTTATATGGGGCACACAATGGGCTTGTCTACTACATAGGGGCACGGGAGGAGCACTGTTACACTGGGAAGCAATATGGTTGTTGTCTCAAACGTCTATAAAATAGTTTCTGATGCTGCAGGGAGAAAAATGTCCTGTTTGTTTAGCAAAAAGAGAAAATATCGAGATTTAAATCAAGAATCGTCCAAAATTTAAAAAAAATCGAGATTTAATTTTTTGGCCATATCGCCCAGCCCTACTACAGGGTGTATAAACTGTGTATCTATAGGAACATGACCCATAAAAACGTCCAATACTTTACCTCCAGACCTTCTCTTTTCCCATGCTATGTTACAGTAACGTATATTTATAGAATATTTTTGGTTTTTATGGATAAATGTTTTTTTTTTTTTTTTCAGCACGATGGGCTAACAACTATGATCGTCCTTTTACCGCTCAATGTGGAAATCAGCAAAGTATTTCAATTATTACAAGGTAAGTAAAACCTCAGCCGACTGAGGCTCAAAGTCCTGATTTTGCCTCTTCAAATGTTGTCGGCAAGCGTGTTACGTTAATTTTTTGTGATTTACTGTTTATGACGATTTAACCTCAGACTGGCTCCATGTTAAAGGAGAAATCTGGCCATAACAATTTTTTTTAGCAAGTGCTGGGGAAGATAAAAGAAGTAACATGCTCTTACCTTCCCTGCTCCAGCATACCAGCTCTCGGGTCCCCGCCACTTCCTGGTCCGAGCAGGGACCCGGGTCGTGACTTGTGAGGACTGCTCAGCCAGTCAGCGGCTTTATCTGGGCCTACCTCAGCCGCTGACTGGCTGAGCGGACCTCACAGGCCATGACCTGGGTCCCTGCTCAGACCAGGAAGCAGCCGGAGGACTCAGGGACCAGAGAGGCGGTATGCAGCCACCAGTGCTGGAGCGGGAAGGTAAGCGCATGTTATTTCGGTGGAGGTAAGAGCATGTTAGCGTATAGTTTTTCAATCCATATTATCAGCTCTTTTACAAAAAATACATCTAAAACTCTTTTTTTTTTTGTACTTTTTGAGTAGTTTATTGTAACCTTTTCCCAGATGTTTTTGCAGATACTGACTGTTTTTTGTCATACGGTAAATGGGTTTTTGCAATTTGTAAACCAGTTAGGATCTGGGCTTCAAAATAGACAGAATATAGACCCTTAAAGTGGTTGTCCGGCCAGGACCCCTTTTTTTCCGCTATGGCTAGGGAGGGGGTGGGTGAAAAAATAACACATACTTACCTCCCTGACTTCCCGTACTCCACTGTTCCAGTCCTCAGTGTGCTGACGCTTCCAGGTGCAGGAACATGATCTAATGGGCCGGCTGTAGTCGATTATTATTATTCATGTCTCCCTTTTCGTATCTCCAGTGCACATGATAATTATTACGAGGACCGTCTCTGGGACTTCACCTGCAAGGACACCTTCAGCTCCGCTGCCTCCTGCTTCTGGTCCGGCCATGTCAATGATTTCGACCAGGCAATTGACTTCATATGCCCATTTGGCTCAGTGCTAAGCGGTGCGAGCAGTTACCATGACAACCACAGAGAAGACAGAAGGTAAACCGCAAAGTGGTCACTTAACATGAAATCTTCCCAGGACTTATATATATATTGTACATAACAGTCCTGACTGACTAGTAGACCAGACTAGAAAGAGGCGGGGCTTATGCTGATTTGAATAAAGGTGCATTTCTGAGGGATTCTAAGACGGGAAAGGGCGGAGCTTAAGCTTTTTGAGGTTCAATTGTTTGGGGGTAATGAAATAGAAATGACCAAATCTAACAGGAATTTATATGTACAGGTGGAACTTCTACTGCTGTCTCGGAAATACCCAGGTCAAGCAGAAATGTCAATGGAGCGGATATATGAATGAGTTTGATCAGTACCTAAAATGGATCACCCCTTCAGGTCAATACCTGGTTGGGATTTCCAGCTACCATGACAACTATAGAGAGTACGTATATTATAATGGTATAGCCACACAATATTCTGCCAATCACCCTGCACCCTGGTATAGTGGACCCTATACCATAAACAAACAGGTCCCAAAAGTATTGCCAACCTCTAACATGGTATATGGGATCTTTTGCTGATGGCTGTTTGCAAAGTAATAAAATTATGTTTAACTTCTAAGCTTGGGTTGTAGACATCAGGCTCAGCTGCAGCATGCATGCCTCCTCCACCCCCACCCCCACCCTTCCTTACCTTGTATGATTGATGTACACGGTTCAGTGTTGGAAGCCAAACCTTGCACATCAATTTAGGGCAGGGAAGGGTGGGGAAGGGAGGAGGCATGCATGCTGAAGCTCAGGCCAGCCTCTAGGAGCTTAGATGGTAAACTTAATTGTATAACCTCGCAAATAGCCAGGTATCGTTTTGTTCATCTCCCAGCTATCTGCCTCTGAGCATGATATAAGCTAACAGATTCTCCTTAAAGGGCATCATTATATTTCTGATAAATGGCAATGATACCATTCAGGGTTATGTTGTGATTACAGCCTCAGGATGAGGATCATATTATCGATCACAACCAAACACTGTATTGTGAATTTATACAACCTTATTGTAATAACCTCTTTTCCAGAGACCGACGCTGGAAGTTCTATACATGCCAGAAGGGATGAGCGGCTGTCCTGCGAGTGACGCTTCTCAGAGCTTAAGCTTCGATGTGCGGATTATAATCCTACTCTGGCCTGGCTTCTTATCATATTATCCCTATCTGTGTTCTAGATGGCGACAGCAATGTCTTGAAATTAAAGATTTTTTAAAAATCCTTTTTTTTTGTACTAGAATTATATATTGTTCCTTACAGGAAGCTTCTCCTACATCACATGACTGCAGTACCTGGTGTAAAAATTTAGATTTAGGATGAAGATTTTTGTGGTCACCTTTATTTCAACAAAAACTCTATAGTATTACATACAATTGAATGGAAGAAACATTAAAATATCTTATCAGAGAAAAACGATTCTTTCTTTTCTGATCAGGCATGTTTCTTCCTCCCCTCTCACCCACTATATGCACGCACCATTTTTGTATTTAGACTAGCCATCTTTCAGATAAGGCATTGATAGTTTTTGTTCGCCACCTATAAATGGCACTAGAGGCAGTTTTTCTTTGGGACAAAAGCAAATATGCAAACCTTTTCCCAGAGGCCATTGCCAAACCGGATGTATCTAAGTTTCAAATGCCCAGCAACATTTTCTCACCTTGGGTCAAATGCAAGGGGGGCGGAGGGGGGGTTCGGGTACAGCAAAGTCAGACTTACTGGCCCTAGGGTCCTGGAACAATAGAACTGTAGTGTTGACCCAAAGTGTTCGGGTTTGGCAATGTTCTGTATCCATGTTTTCCACGTCTCCCCAAGGCTGCATCCAACTTCTGCAGCCACAAAGAGTAAAATGCTGAGAATTTAGGTTTGAAGAACGTTTCTCAACCCGAACAGTTTGGCAACTCTTCTCAACACTATAGAACAGTCAATAAAAACCAGAAACATTCGATAAAGTTGAAAACAAATGCAACACTATAGAATGGATTGTGAGGCATACTCTTTGCATATCAGAGTACCTATTTAGAGTGTAATTTGATATGGAACATGATTATAGTGCAGGATTGTGCACTATAATCATTTTTCTAATTTGCTTTTACTAACTAATCTGCTTCTTAGTGAATGTACTGAGCAGTCATAGTCTGTGATCCCGGCCACACCTTAGGTCACTGAGCGTCTAGTTCCGTCCTTAGGCACCAGTAGACAGCACGAGACCCAGTGCAGTAGAATCTACTCTCTATCTCCTAATGCTTAATTATGTGCGGCTCCCAAGGCATCAGGTGCGACTCAATGCTCTAACAGAAGATTAGATGGGCTTCCTTATACAGTATCTCAAGTGGAAATTTATCTTGGCAAGATGGGACCTTCCTTGTATCCACGTTTCCTTTTTGTTTAATATCATCTTTGTTATTTTTTTGTTGATTTGTTCCCAAACACAATGTTAGATAAGAGGATGCAACGTTCAAATGTCACGATGTCCCCCATGGCACCATCTACAGAACTGCTATAAAGTTGAATTATACCAGACTGGGTGTCTCCAGAACCCAATGTGGGGTCATCTTTGGTTGAGTCATTGACCTTTATTGTGAGGAGAAATTAAATGGCTGCCTTGCACCCCTGTTGTCATCTATCTCAACTGGAAAGAATGGATAGCTTGGGTATATATACTTCTGAATGGCTTCCCTCAAATAATAAGAGCCGATCATGATACAGCAGGTCGTTCCCCTTCCGGAGATAATTGCATCATCGGAGGGATAAGGTTCAGAGCCGACACTCGGGTCTCTGCCACCTGAGGCAAACCTCAGGCGGCCGCCCCCTCACTAGCGCCCAAACCAAGCCCCCCCCCCCCCCGCTTGTTCTCAGCAAGCCGAACCCCCTGCCACAGAGACCCGATCGCCACAGTGCACCCCCTCGGCCACTCACCACAGCCAGGAGGGCGAGGAGAGCTGCTGGGTGACATCACGGGAGCCCGGCCGGACGTGGGGACAGCGATGAGCGTGGGCGGCGCCACAGGTGGGTGGCGTCAGGGCTGCTGGGGAAACATTATGCCGCCCCCCCCCGCAGGACCACAGAATCTGCCGCCTGAATCGGAATACTTATTCCGCCTCATGACAGAAGCGGCCCTGATAAGGTTATAGTTATTTGCCGTAATAAGATTCGGTAAATGTTACTTATTATGATGGACATGTTCTCCCCGGTGACTGGATATTGTAGTGATCTTTTGCCAAAACCGACACAGGGAGTTCTCAGACTGGATTTTTTGCCAAAGTCAGAAGTCAGGTTGATCATCTCTATTTTTTTTTTTTAGAAATTGTCAACAGTGTAGTACTGTACATAGTAACTAGAGATGAGAGAACTTTTCAAAAATTTGGTTCAACAAGTTTGCCAAATTTTAAAGCAAAGTTTGGGTTTGTTTGAACCAAACCTTAAACAAACCGCAATAAAACAGCTACATTATTGCAGGGGTTTAGCTGCTTTGGTGCAGTTCAACAAGTCCGCTCATCTATACTTACCTGTCTGCGCTCCCCTAATGTTGCCTGCTGATTGCAGCCGCCTCCACTTCCTAACTGAGACGAGAGTGACAGCCGGCTCAGTCAATCCCTGGCCACGGTGCTGTCACAGTACTATCCTGTCTTAGGTGCTGTCACAGTACTATCCCGTCTTAGGGTAGTATTACACGGGCCGATGGGGGCCAGATAATAACTGTAAACAAGTTTACTCATTTACTGGGCCTATTACACGGCCCGATAATCGTTTAACAAGGGCTGCATGGGCACTGTTACTGATGTCCTTGCAGCCCTTGCTAAACTGCATACATTACCTAACCATGGTCCAGGGCTCCTTTTGCGGTCCTCTTCTCCCCGGGTCCTGCGTGCTGCAGCTTCAGAGCGGCCCGTCTTAGCTGACAGACCTCTCAGCCAATCACTGGCCGGGGGCACCGTGGCCAGTGATTGGCTGAGCCGCCTGACAGCTGAGACAGGCCGCTCTGGAGCTGCAGTGTGCAGGACCCGGGGAGAAGAGGACCGCAAAAGGAGCCCTGGACCATGGTTAGGTAATGTATGCAGTTTTCAAATCGTTCGCAGCTGGTCGTGCACTGCTATTACACGTAGCGATGCGCGGTCGGTGCCCGACAATTATAGGTCCAAACCTGTATCAACGATCAGCCGTAACCCTTGAAGGGCAGGTTGGAAGGAAAAAGTCTCTGCCATTTCTGGTGAGAAGATAGAGTGAGGCAGGTAGATACATCTCTTCATTAAAGGAATGCTTCGGGTGATACAGAGCCCAGACAGACCCTAATAATGTAACAAAGATCCCAGACAGACCCCCATAAAGTGATACAGACCCCCATAATGTGATACAGACCCCCATAATGTGATACACATATCAGTCAGACCCTCATAACTTAATACAGGTCCCAGACGGACCTCCATAATATAATACTGACCCCAGATTTGGAAGGACTATCACAGGATCACATCAAAGGATCAGTACATGATCAGTAATGTAATGTATGTACACAATGACCCCACCAGCAGAATAGTGAGTGCAGTTCTGGAGTATAATACAAGATGTAACTCAGGATCAGTACAGGATCAGTAATGTTATGTATGTACACAGTGACCGCACCAGCAGAATAGTGAGTGCAGCTCTGGAGTATAATACAGGATCAGTAATGTATGTACACAGTGACCCCACCAGCAGAATAGTGAGTGCGGCTCTGGAGATACAGGATGTAACTTAGGATCAGTAATGTTATGTATGTACACAGTGACCCCACCAGCAGAATAGTGAGTGCAGCTCTGGAGTATAATCAAGGATGTAACTCAGGATCAGTACAGGATAAGTATTAGATGCCACTGCTGCACTCACTACTCTGTTAGATGAATCATTCCTGCTTGTTCAGTGTCTGCGCAGAGCTTGTTCTCGCGATTTGCATTCTGGAAAGTGTTGTACTGATAACAGCTGCTACAGACATATAAAATGTGGAAATTATAAGGACCAATAGATATTTCAAGTACAAGTAAACACTTTTTATTTCATCTTTTGTTGTAAGACGTTGTCATCCACAACACAGATAGGAATAACAATACCAGCAGGACACAGGCCGGTCTACGATTATTACTGGCTCATCAGAGCTTACAATCTAAGATCTCTATCTGCTCTGGAGCGCCACCTGCAGGACAGCAGCTCATCACTTTTCACACGTGTAGAACATCCAGCGTCTGTCCCTGAAAAATAACATAGAGGTTGCAGTTTTGTTATATAAAGTAGTAAGACTTTGGGTCAGGCTCATTACTTGGCATTGAGAAGGAATTTAATGGCACCCTAAAAGCATTCTCAAATTGTTGTCCATAGTTCTTGCAGCACTAGGGGGCTCATGCAGAAGGGGGAGGCCTAACCAGAACTTAGGAAGAAGGAGCTCAGCTTAGTTATATGGATTTGTAATTTACTTCTATTTAAAAATCTCCAGTCTTCCAGTACTTATCAGCTGCTGTATGTCCTGCAGGAAGTGGTGTATTCTTGTGCTCTCTGCTGCCACCTCTGTCCATGTCAGGAACTGTCCAGAACAGCAGCAAATCCCCATAGAAAACCTCTCCTGCTCTGGGCAGTTCCTGACATGGACAGAGGTGGCAGCAGAGAGCACTGTGTCAGACTAGAAAAAATACTCTACTTCCTGCAGGACATACAACAGCTAATAAGTACTAGGAGACTGGATATTTTTAAATAGAAGTGAATTTAAGATCTATATAACTTTCTGAAACCAGTTGATTTGAAAGATTTATTTTTTCGCTGGAGTTCCCCTTTAATGGGGTGGCTAAAACCCATGCAGGACTTTCTAATAAAATACTGACCAAAATAAGAACCAGAATGAGTTCCATATACTGAGCAAAATGTGGTGTGTGAACTGTGTGAACTGGGCCTTATTGGACAGAGAAGCATACACTGTATGCCTTGCTGCTCAGTTCATATTCACCCATGAGTGCCCCCCCCAGAGTTATGCTTCATTGTCTTTTTATAGATTTGCTGGGCCAACACTCTGTGCCCTGACCAGCAATTGTCCAAGGAGCAGCACTGTATGCCTCACTGCTCAGTATGTTGTACAGGGGCCCCTTTCATGTCCCTTTTCTTTGCCATGAATTTCACTGAGCAGCCAGGCATACAGTGTATGTATCCTAAGTAACAAATTATATCGTTTTGCCACCATAACTCTGATTATTGCCATGGAGTCTTTTTTTTTTCAGGTGTCTGTACTGGGAGGTAGGTAAAAAAGAAATGACTTGTTCTGCCCTGGCCATATCTATTTCATTCAAAGCAGACTTCCGAATGTGGGTGTGGCTACAGTATGGTTGACAGTGATTGACACTTTGTGTATCATGGTGTAATGTACTTACTGTTTTTCGTTGTTATTGATACTGGCCACCCCAGCCAGGAAACGACCTGTAGGAGTACTCCAAAAAAAGAACTTATCATAGTCATTAACATAATCGGTCCATTCACAGTTGCTCCCGTAATTTATATTTCCTCGACAGCACAAGTAACTCCATCTGGACACGTAAAAAAAATCATGTTAGATCTGGTCATATAAGATTTGTCTTAAAGGAGAGCTCTGGCCTCCTTTCCATAAGTAATAACATATTAAAAAATACTTTTGGCCGGAGTTGTCCTTTAAATCCCGCCTCTAAGCAGTCCGGTTTGCAGGACAGTGCTGGGAAAAATGGGACTGCTGGGAGGGTATGTACAGTATATATGATAATTTCTATGAAGACCTCCCGTTCGGTGACTACCCCACGGTTTACCTTCTGTCTTGTCTTCTGTTGTCATGGTCACTGTACATCCCGCTTAGCACTGATCCAGATGGACATGTGAATTTTAAGGATCTATCCAAAGAATTGGCAAAGCTCGACCAGGTGCAGGATGCGGGTTCGTCAAAAGTGTTCTTACAGCTTAATTCCCACATACGGTCCTCATAATAATTACTGTGTACGCTGGAGATAGGATAAAGAAGATTTATTATTAGAAATTCTTGTCTTACATCATGGCGTGACGTACGGGATCCAAGCCTCCCACTTTATATCCATACTATATCATCATTGTGGAAGTTATGGATACATAGGAGTGCTGCCCCATCGATTACTGATACTTTTGGGGCCTTTTGTATTGGATTGGCCAATTTTTGTGGAGAAGGCTTGCTATAGACAGCATCCAGTAGCATTTCCTGAAAGGGAATTTCTGGTTTTCAATGGAAAAAAAAAACAATTTTTGAAGGGGAACTCCAGGTTTTAAAAATGAAGAGGGGTGTCTGGTTTGTAAAACCCATTTTTAAATATACTATATTAGGCCATGTTCACGCGATGTAAGTTCCCTATTAACTACGGCCGTTGTTGCCGATTTGCAACAATGGGCGTGATTAATAGGAAATTTACGTTGTGCTGCCATCTATGGAATCCCGGCTGGAGTGTATACACATAGTATACACTCCGGCCGGGATTGCTAGCGGACGTACAAAAAACTGTCAGTTTTGTGCTGCCGCTATTCATTGAATATAGGCCACACAAGCCTGACAGGTCACACAATGGAGAGTGCGGATCTGGCCGCACTCTCTATTGTGTTCAATGGTGAATTGGGATGTGGGCGCACACGGATGCGCCCTCATCCCAATTCGGCACAGATGAAGATCATTCGGCCGGTACTGCAGTACCAGCCGGGATGATCTTCAGTAACACCGGCCATTCTGTGAC